>NC_080046.1:24485835-24712848 GCF_012489685.1 Lotus japonicus
TATACATAAACCTGAAATATTGAAGTGAATCTGTAATTTGCTCTTGGAAACAATTTTGATTTTAAAAATTAGTTGTTCATTGCAGCATATATACAGGAACAAACAAATAACAGGTTGGTGCAATTAGTCTACACCATTGCATGAAATGATCACAATAGCATAGGAATTTCCCCATACATATATCAGGCTTCCATTAGAATTAGAATTAGATGGATTTGCATATATTGAAGGAGTACATGAATATGCAGTTGATTATTAGTCCATTAATAACTGTGATTGATTATGTAGATAACATCAGATGATTCAATTTCACTGAAGCATTTTTATTAGATTTAAAACTTTCATAGCGCCCTTTCACTTTGTTCTACTGTCCTAAATACTATTTAGCAGAATGGATCTCTTTCAATTGACAGGTTCTTGTAAGGCATGATGGTTTCTGATCACCACCTAGATTTCCATTATCAAACACTATATTAAAGATTCACATACACAGACTGCTTTGTTATACATATGCAGTGGTAGAGACAAATGTAAAATACGCAGCAAAAACACAAAGAAATAACTCTCTTAGTGTCTCCTTCAAGCTTTTATACCAAATTTTTTCTTAGTTATTAAACAAAATTGAACACCAAGAGCGAGAATCATATTAGTTCAAATTAAAGTTTTTTCTTTGATTCTTCAATTTTCAAGATATACACAGAGAAAACAATTAGTAAAAGTTGCAAAGCTTCTTAAATCTTAATCTTGAAAGTATAAACCCTTTTCAAATCATATCATGTTTCTGTTTCACATTCCTATAATATTAACTTATTTTTATAAAGAAGTCAGTTTAAATGATAATACAAGATCACAAGAACATGTCTTCACTCAAATAACACATAATCCGAAATGCCAGTCATGGGACTTTGCTATCTATTATCATTTTGAATCTATATGAATAAAATGACAATTAAATTAATTGAGAAACTGGTAATTACCTCCTCTGCTATGTCAGTCAAATTGGTTCCGTACTCCTTTAAAGTTGGCATGTTATTGCTACTGCTTCCGGGGCCAACAGTAGCGACAACACTGGAGACTCAATATAGTTGTGACTTAGAAACTCCAAGGAGTAAGCCCAACTAATTCATCAAGTGCAGATAAAATATTACATTTGAATACACATCACCTGAAAATTAAAGAGTAGAATCAGAACACAAAAACCAGCCAAATTTCAAAATACTGGTGCTTACCATTCAGAATCTATATGAAATAAAAAGTTTTCATTTTACACAGTAAAAAAAATTGTCAGGCTCAAAGATTGAAATATACTGAAATAAATATAAAAAGTAACATCAACTTTACACAAACTAAGAATGGAGAACCAACTTCTGAATAAGTTCCTCAGAACTTCTGAACATCAGAGCTAGAATAGCTTGGGTCTTCAGAACCAACTTCTTACAGGTCTTCAGAACTTGAGTCTATCTGCTTCTGAATTGTTCAACTGGAACATCTAATCTTCAGAACTTCTGACTCTGGTTCTTCAGAGCCTCTTGAGAGCTTGTATCTTCAGAACTTCTGAGGGTTTTGCCACTGTTCAATACGAACATGGTAGGTTAAGAAACTCTCTTTTTAGTAACCCTTGATTCTTCTTCTTCTGAACGAATAGGCTTGGGTCAGATTCAGAACCTGTTTGTCACAACTTAAAAAGACAAACGTTAGGGTACCACAATTGTTCATCATCACAAACCTTAATTGTAATCATCAAAACATAGAGATGCAACTACTGATCAAACCTTGATCTTACAATCTCCCCCTTTTTGATGATGACAAAACAAGTATTTTGATGAAACAATTTTTACACAATAAACTGAATACACAAGAGAGAAAAGATTAGAAGTTAAACTTATCCTTGTGTAACGGTTTGCATTAATCTTTCTGAATCTAGGACAGCACCTGATTCTGAGCTAGGGTCTCCCCTGACTCCCCCTGAATCTATGACTTGATGAATTGGTGAAGAGTTTAGATTCTGAGTCTGGTTATGTGATCAGATTTTACGCTTGAATAGATGTATACTCATCAGAAGTGATTCAGAACTTAGCGTATATCACATAATAGCATATAGTCTCGTCCAGATATAATTAGAATGAGGCGTCAAAATGTATTCCTTTTTGAGATGCTTGACAAAATCTATGTGCTATAAGTTTTTAATACTTATTCTCCTCTACTGGTTTTATATAGTATAAAAGTTTATCAAAAACCATTTTATGTGTACTCCCCCTTTTTGTCATAATCAAAAAGAGTGAAAAATCAACAATAACAATAACACGGAAAGCAAATAACAGACGTTATTATTAATGAACGCAGAAAGAGTACAAAGGCAAAAGAGGAATGAAGAGGACTAATCCTAAATACATAGGAAGGCTCTAGAGTCCTTCATGTAGAGAAGTTGAAGGTGCAGAGGACGTATGTCCTGATCAATTGAGGCTAACTGGGTAGCCAGGTCTTCCTTCAAAGCTTGATTCTCCTGGACAGCCTCTTGATCCGCGGCATGGTGATCTTCTTCATATTCCAGAAGCATGCAAATGCCCTGAAATTGATCTTCAACGTCCTTCCGACGAGCGATCAGACTGAGGAGATCATTCAGAACTTGTTGAAGGTTCTGAAGACAGTAAGTTTGATGAGGTGTGAGCCAACATTTCAGAAGATTCTCAATCTTCTCAATAGCTTGAGAGAACTGAGAAGAAGATAGATTTACGCTCCATGGAAAGACTTGGTCAAATACCATAGTCTTGAGGTCAGAAATTAACTCGACAGTGGTCATTTTTGAACAAGAAGATAAGGAATATTGAAGCGATTGATGGAGAGGTGAATTGCGGTGTGATGAAGAAGAAGGATTGCAGAGATTATAAGGAAGAAAAGTAACAGAAAAACATGCATAAAACTTAACAAAACATAAAGGCATGTGAGTTACTAAGAACGGTGCATTGAATCATAGATAAAGCAATTAAACATAGTCAACATAAAATTAATGCAGTTAAGACAAATACATGCATGCAAGAAAAATGAGAGGAAATTCAAGGTTTGGAAGAGGAGGGAAGATTCTCAAGCAGGAGTTTCATCATATTTTCCATTCTGCGAGAAGATTCCTGAATCTGCCTGCTCTTCTATCTGAACAATCCCTTGCTGCTCAACCATCTGAAATAGTCTCTGCTGATCATCTTGAATGCGGTCAATTCTGGCAGCAAGAGTAGCAACTTCTGGAGCAGGAGCTGAGGGAGGAGCTTCTGGAGCTTGAGTATGAGTAGCAACTTCAGATTCTGAAAACATTGCAGTATCAACTTGAATTTGTTCTTGCTGCTCAACTTCATTAACAACAGCATCTTCCAGAATCACTATCCCTTCAGAACTTTCTTCTGCGGCCTCTTCTGATATTATCTCAGCATCATCTAAAGTACATTCAGAGATGACAGAATCTCTTGCAGCCACAGCTCTTCTCAAAGGTTCACAGACCTTATGCAGCACTCTCTGCCTTTGCTCATATGCTCTTTCAGATGCATTATGAATTCTAATGCGCTTTTCACTGTCCAGCTGCTTCTGAAAGTCATAACCTCTGTTCTCTGACCATCTTCCAAATGCAGACCATAGACTATCCACAAAGGAGGCATCAAACTGATTATCAGTTACCTGATATAACCATTGAAGTCTTCGGGTTGCCTCTTCAGAGAATTCCTGAATAAGCTGAATAAGATTCTGAGGTCTGAGGGAGGTTGCCAGAGTTAAGTCAGGCTGAGAAGTTTTGGCAGTATTTGAGCTTGAGGCATTTGAGCAATCAGGTCTGAGTTGTTCTGAGTGAGTGGAAGCAATCTCATGATCCTTCACTATCCCTGAGTGATCTGATTCAGCCATGTGCTCAGCTTCTGAGATAGTGTCTGGCCTTTGCCTTGAGGTGACAGCCTTCTCAGGTGAAGTGAAACTCAGATCCTGTGAGTTGACTGCTGAGTAGTTGGACAAGGACACATAAGAAGTCTCAGCAGCATCTGGAATCTGATCTTCAAAATTGGAAGCAATTTGCTGAAGAGGCTTCACATTGAAGGGCGGTACAAGGATCTGAACATCATCATCATCCTCTTTTTCTGCCTCAGCAGGGATCTCACCAGTCTGGGTTATGAGGAGGGTGTGTGAAGTGGATGCAGGCTTTGGGAGAGAACTGTTGAACTAAGGTTCTCAGAGTGGCCTCATGTTGAACAATACCTTGAATGAAGGAATTGAAAGGAGGTATTGGTTCAGTTGGGAATGGATGTGGAAGAGGTGTAAATTGGAGTTGAAGGGATGGCTGTGGTAGCTGTTTGGATGGGAGATTTGGGAGCTTGAGGTTCAGCCTGTGTTTGAGGTTGTGTTTCAGGTTGAATAGGTTCTGTTTGGGTTGAGGTAGGCAGAGAGGTAGATATAGGCATAGGTTGCTCAGGTATAACTACTAAAGCAGAATCAGAGTTAATGCTTTCAGTAATTACCTTACTGGGGCTTCTGATGGGTGAGGTTCTGGTGAGACTTGTAGCCCTTGCTGGATCAGAAGTCCGTTTAGATCTTCTTTCCCTCTGTACTTCTGAAGTTGGTTCAGATGCTTGTTCTGCTGCTGTTTCCTTCTGCTGAAGTGGTCCCCTCAGAGGAAGCTTCCTTCTCTTCACTAGGGGAATAGCATCAGAATCAGTGGATTTTCAGCATCTGAAGCTTCCCTTATACTTGAATCACATTCTGGATGATCTCATGGTCATCCTGCTCATCTTCCTCTTCCTCAAGAATAATTTTGCGTCTCTTAGCCAGAGGCATGTCTTCATCTTCAGTCTCCTCACTTGAGGAGCCTTTCCATGTGTCTTCTGAGCTTTCAGAATCAGACATTTGTTGTTGTTGAGCTGAGGTTCTCTTCAGAGGCCTTTCAGGAGATGGTTCCCTGATGATCACAGTCTTGGAAGCAGCCTTCTTCTTTGCAGGTTCCTCTATCAGAATCCCTTTGCCCTTAGGATCTGAGGGCTTGCTGCTTGTTGCTCTCCTGGATTTCCTGGTAGCCAGCTTAGGAGGACTTTCAGGAAGAGTGTTAACAAATTCTGTAAGGGTGATTGGATCACCTTGTCTTCTGAGCATCCTGACATATTCCAGAATGCATGCTGGATTGTCCTTCTTGGACCAAATAGGAAAGTCATCAATGGGATAATCCCTCTGACGAACTTCATCAGAAGTGTCTTCTTTGGGAGCAACTTGAATTTTCTCAATGATCTGCATCTTCTTCAACTTTGTGCCATTGAGAGCATCACCAATTGTCATGGCCAGATCTTCGTGGAGTCCAAGATCTGATAGAGTCTTGACAAGCTTGTTTTGGACGAAGATGTCTGACAGCAGCCTTCCATACGGAATGTAGTAGATGAACCTCTTGTTCTCAGAACCAGTTGTGGTCCTTGATTTCTCAACACACTCCTTCAGGTAATTGAAGAGTAGGAATGGCAGACATATAAGCTCACCAGTTGAAATGTAGTACATGATTACCTTCTGAGTTGTATTCAGGTAATCAGTTCCTCCAGTTCTGGGGTGAATGCAGTGCATGCAGATCTTCTGCCAAATCTTCATCTCAGACTTCAAGTCCTTAATGTTGTACTTGGTTTTCTGGTAAGACCAGTTATCATAGAGCGCCTTGTTGACCACGGTCCTCATCCCAGCAACATTTGCTTCAACATTCTTGATCCTTTTTCCCTACTGAAACTCCATACCGAGCAGTTTTGCTATAGATTCTTCAGAGATCACAATTTTCTTGTCCAGTACATGGGAGACGACGTAGTAGTCGTTGCAGACTGCGTTCTTCCAAAACTCGACAACCAACTTGTAATAGATTGGACCACAGAGCCTGTTGAAGTACCCAGACCATCCTTGCAAATTGACTTGGTCCCTAATATCAAACCCATGTTGAGCAAGATTATCAAAATCAACTCTTGCTTCGCAGCACACACTCAGTTCTTCTACTTTCTTTGCACAGGTGACTACATTTGGTGCATTCAGAATCTTCTGTGCTTCCTCGAATCTTTGCTTCTCTTGATCTTTGGCAGTTTGTGTGGTAGAAGCAGAAACATTCGCCTTAGGTTTCCTCGATTTGCCCATGATTCTTAGAGATGGAGGTTTAGGGTTCAGAGAGAAGAGGAAATGTTGGAGGAAGGAATATGAATGAATGCAATGCACACGGATAGTTTCAAAACCGTAAGTGTAAGTGAGTGGGAGATCATGTGTGACAGTGCATATCGTGGGTTTAATGGTAACCGTTGACAGTTTTAAGAAATTAAAGGCAAAATCAACGGTTATAAAATAGATAGTCTGAAAATAGCATAGTAGAGGAGAGTAGGCATCATCATTATAGCAGATATACCACGCGACTCAAGGAACTATGTCACAAATGAAGTGACACGTGTATTGTTGTCTACCATAGAAGTTTAACCAGTGGGTTAAGTGCTTCTGATCGAGTAACTTCTGAAAGGGGTAACATCTGATGACTTCAGAGGTACCATGGTCAGAAGTTCTGAAGAAAACCTTACTCTGGACAAAAATCCATGTTCAGGTTTTCAAGAATAAATAAAAACCTATCTTCTGCTAACAAGATGAAGATAACAAGATACCAAATCCAATGAGAGAAGTTTGAAGAAAAATGTTCAACAAACTTAGTGCCAAATGGCCTATCCCTTCAACAGGTTAGACGTACCTATTTTTTTATTAAATGAAGTTGCTTCTTTAAGTTAACAACGAAACCAATGAATACATAATAAGTTCATCTTTAACATTTTACATATAATAAATTAAATAATCAGATACTTACATGTACAAATACCAAAACCCTATAAAAGAAGAAAACTACCCCACCTAATACCCCCTTGAAAATAGACTTAACAAAACATGCCTCATTAAAACCTTTCTAGGATAAAACCCCCTTGGGAAAACCTAGCAAGAAAAAAGAGTACCTATTTTGAAAAGTCAAGAGGAATTTTCAAGGGTGTTTACAAAGAAAACTAATACTCAACCCAAACCCAATTGGTAAGCCTTCCAAAATCAAGACCAAACCTTCCACCAAATTCTTAATACAAAATCTGTACCTCCAGGAAATAACCAGCAGAGGTAGACTTGTGAAAAAGGAACCAGGAAGCAAAAGCCATTCTAATGGGAGCTCACCAGTTTGCATCAATCAAAAAAACCAATATCCTCCACCAAAAGAGAGTGTTGCAACACCATCACTTAGAGTACAAAATACGGCCATCCATACTTCATTTTAGTTGAACAAATCTGTTATTTAACTGAGCAATACAAGAGCACGGCTACAAGATCCATTCAAGCAATGTACACCTAAAATCACTTACCATTTATGAGAATCCATGCCTTCCATTAAATGGTACATAGGAGACCTCCCCATCTGGAGATTCATTTGAAAATAAAATAACTACCATAAATATTGAGTTAACATAAATCATAAAATTACTATTTATCATAGTATTTGCTTAAAAATTGTCACTATCTAAACCTACCTTATACTAAATTTAAATAAGGGGACCAACATATATAATTAGCAATTGACTCATCTTCATACCTCAGCTTAAATTTTTGAATACTTCTTTGTAAACAACATTTTTTGTGTGCTCCAAAGGCGGAACCTCTGTCTGGTCAACATAATTTTTCAATCCATCCCTTGATTTCACACGCGACAACGCAACATATAGTTGACCATGGGAAAAAACAGGTCTCGGTAAAAAAAACCCCACTCGAGACAACGTCTGCCCTTGACTCTTATTAATTGTCATTGCAAAACAAACACACACCGGAAATTGCCTACGTTGAACTTTAACATGTAGACCACTATCAGAAGGAACAATAGTCATGCGTGGGATGTATGTTTTTGTGCCAGCTTTATTTCTATTTAGCACTTTCCCATAAATCAAATTTGGTCTAAGATCCAACACAATAAGCCGAGTTCCATTGCATAACCCAGCTGAAACATCAATATTTCTCATTAACATAATGGGCGTTCCAATTTTCAAACACAACCTATGATCAGGAAGTCCAGATCCCTTATTGCCGTTCAAAAACTCAATGGTTATCCAATTTGCATCAATGGCTACATCTTCATCAACTTTGACTACACTGTCTGAACTTAAATACACTTTTTCTTTGCCAGGTACTATTGAAAGCACAAACTGGTTCACACTATCAACAATATCCAAAGTGGGAGCAAGAATAGCTATATCAATAAAATATTCCTCATCAAAAAATTTCCTTTGAATATCAGGGTAGGTGGAATAAACTATACTTGACACAGCATCATCTTTAAAGGGAACCATCAAGTCATGTGGAATATCTAAATCACATTCACCATCATTGTAATCACCCAAATTACCATCACCAATATCAAGTATCCACTTGCTAAATTCAACCAATTTTTCACGATCATGTAAAGAATCATTCCCATGCAAACGCATATTCTCAGTAAGTTTTAAGACTTTGCAAAATTTCCATAGTCTTGATGAGTTAATAGTAGCCATTACAATTTCTTCCCTACTTGCTTTCGGGATAATAGGAAGAGTTTGTCTAAAATCTCCCCCTAAAACCACAACTTTTCCACCAAAGGGCTTTCCCCCACCATAAACATCCCCAACTTCCATTATATCACGCAAGGTTCTATCAACAGCCTCAAATGCCCACCTATTAACCATAGGTGCCTCATCCCATATAATTAAACTTGTATGTTTAAGCAACTCTGCCTTGTTACTACCCAGCCTAATATTACAACATGAATCCTCATTTAACACAAGTGGGATACTAAATAACGAATGTGCAGTCCTCCCACCAGGTAACAAAAGAGATGCTATACCACTGGATGCAACATTCAACACAATCTTCCGCTCAGATCTTAATCTATAACTTAGAGTTTTCCAAAGAAAAGTTTTTCCTGTACCACCTGAACCATAGACAAAATAAAATCCTCCATCTGATTTATTAACTGCATCAATAACCTCATCATACACTTTCCTTTGACCATTATTCAACTTCATCAAATGGTCATTATGTTTAACTGACATATCATCAATGTCAAATCTTAACTCGTTAAACAACATGACATTCTCAAACTGAGGGACTTCATCTGAAATAAGATACGGAATGCCAGGAAAATCCTTTAGTGTTTTCCCATTATTAACAAACATTTTTTCAAGCTCAACCAAACAAAGCGTCTTCAAAGTCTGATCATCCAAACGCAAAGCTAGATAAAATAAAACAATTTATATAAAGTCAAAATAACAATTACTTTAACAACCACAAAGAAATGACATGTACAAAACATAAATATATACATGTATATAAACAAATACATAAATAAATAAAAAATACATGGATTGCAAAGTAATTTCCTTCGCTTATAAAGAATTCCATCGGCTAACAACCTCCAAGTTTCCTCAAAAACTTTTCCTGGTGTGACAATTGAATTAGATAATAGCAACACCATAAACAACTTTCTAACAGACATACCACCTGACAATTCAGCACAATCAATTAATCCATCAATAAATTCTTTATCATCCTCTAATAATCCCAAGGCAGAACATGCTTCCTGAAAGCTCACTCGAACAACACCATCAACAGTTCTCAAATCGGCATAACTTGTGCATCCACATTGTAGATTTAACAATAAACGCAAATAATATACCTCCCCACACCCCAAAGGTATAAAATTCATTCTTCCAATGGAAAACCCTCTTTTGCGTGGTCGCCACTCTTTATCTTTAGGATGCCAAACAAATAACTGCGGATACTCAGCATATGTCAAATGCCTACCATGTTCATATATCATATTAGCAACCATCCACCCAGTAAACATTGTTTCAGACATCTGACCTCTTTGAACGACCCTATCAATTGGTTCTTCATTACCATATAATACAACTTGTTTGTTGGGCATATGAAAAGGTAATCGCTGAACGGGAGGCCAATGATCATGAATACGAAATGAAAATGATCTCCAAGCAGCTTCACAAGCAGACAAATAACGACAATCATAATATTGTTGGATCTCATCAACCTCCGGCACATTTTGTCCTTCATTACATTCATTTTTCATTGAAACTGTAACCCGATCAACTCCTTTGTTGATATACTTAAATAAGTATTTGATGCAATTCGATTTGTTACAATATTCAATGTTAATGTGGGCTTGGTACTTCATCAACAATTTTGCATTATAAGGAACAACATACCCATTATCTAATTGAACATCACGTCTTTCAACAAAAACACCAGTGTTCCTCCTTCGATATGTCGGATAACCATCAATGTCAAATGAGGTCTTATCCACATATTTCTTAGGAAAAAATTTGGAACACCGACCATTTACCATGCACGGAGAATTTTTTCTACTACTTCCACATGGACCATGGACCATGAACATAGAAACAACTTCAAATAGTTTCGGGCTAGCAACTGGATCAGGTAACTCTGCACATATAACTGAATCAATTTTCTCTGGTGTTGTTAGCTTTGAACCAGGCGCTAACCAAATAAGTATATGGGCATGTGGAAGTCCCCTCTTTTGAAACTCAATGGTATACATTCCTATAAATAAATTAATCACCCATATAATATTTTTCAATATCTACATATATATATATATATATATATTATATTCAATTGAAATATTACTAACCAGCTGAGACTTTCCCAAAATATTGACCTTTCCTCAAATCACGCATTAACTGCTTCACTTTAATATGAAAAATCCGACACGAGATATCAGGGCGATCATAGGCATTCAAGCCTTTTTCAGAAACACACCTTTGAATTTCAAGCCACTTTGGGTTGCAAGTAACAGTTATAAAAAGATCTGGATATCCAACATGTTTGCAGATTGCCATTGCATCTTGACAATTGTTAAACATATATCTTCTTCCACCAGTAAATGATGAAGGTAGAACTATCCTTATTCCAACTGATGCTGAATCGACATCACCTTTCTCCATAGCCTCCTCCAATCCAGATAAGAAGTCCCGACGTATTGTCTTTTGATTACCCTTGATATATGACAATCTTTGAGCCTCAATCATCGAATAACAATCCACAAGAAATTGTTGGAATAATCTTCTACTACGCAATATAACTGAATCCTCTCTCATTCTTTCATGAATTCTAAAAGAAATAAATTCTCTCAAAGATACTCGTACTCTCTTTTTAAAAACACGACCATCTCCATCTTGGCGAAACAAAATATCTTCTTTATATCCATCTTCTCCATTAGGAAAAAGCAAAGGATATTGCAACGGTAAAAATGAAGTGTGTGTCTCATGAATTCTTCTAAGAGTACCATCCATTGAACTAACAACTATGTCTCGACCACAATCAGTAGAATCAAAATCACCAACAATTAAACCAGCTACCTCATCCACAGAAGGTAAATTGTACACTCTTGGGTCTTTGGGTCTAGCCCTAAACAATCTTAGAGAAATCCTTAACAATGGGTTGATAGAAATGAAATCACGTACCTTTCGAAATGATTTCACCAAGACATTACACTCATCAACCATTGCCAAAAGATCTTCAATTAAGGATTTGTTTAGCTTACAACTTCCATCCGAATTCCTAAACAATAAAACAAAAATATTAATAACATTAAAACATAATATACAACATTCATAAGAAAAAATAGCATTTACGTACCTAAAGTGTGAACTTCGATTTTGGATCTCATTCTGAGTATCATAAACATAAAGTTGGGCAAATTTAGGAGTCTCTCCCACATTTGGAAGCAAGCTACCAATACGATGATAATTTTGGCCACTAATAACAAATTGTGGTGGACCGCCTCCGTCATTTAGACCACTTTCAATTTTTCCACCAAATGAAGTAAAAGCAAAAGCACTATTATAACTTCTTATATTTGCCAAGAATTCCCGACTACGAACATCATTTCCCATTATCAAATCCCATAATAAAGTCGGTGGCTTCCTGAAGAAAGGAACTAACACTTTTCCGTTTAGACAACACAGAGAAAAAATTGTGGGAATATTATTCTTTTTCTTTCTAACTCCTTCAGCATACCAATGCAAAGCCCCACAATACTGACACTCATACTTCATGTCTCCAATATCAGAATATTCTGCATTTAAATTCAATAACACTTACATGGAAAATTTTTCACAATCAACCTTTAATTACAAATTTATATCATAAAACAATAATTTACCCTCAAACTCATCTAAATTTTTACTGCAAGGCATATCATCTCGTTCACCATCTTCACTATCTTCACTTTCATCACTTGATGAACAACCACTAAATGTTTGAACTTCATCTACAAATAGTTGCAATTATTATTATTTCATAAATACAAAGAGTAGAACAAAAAATATAATAAACATTATTCAAAACCTCCATTAAAAAAAAAGCAATTCTACTCTATTGATCAAAAAGTTAAGCGATATGCATAAAAATATTTACTTAAAAAAATAATTGATTTTATTTTAAGTGAATTTTTTGAATAAAATAATTTTTTATTTAAGTTTGTCAATAAGTTTTTTTTACAAAAGATGCAATTTAAAACCATTTGGAGATAAATATTTCAAATATAAATTAGGAGCAATATGGACCATTTAAATTTTTAAGAGTGTGTTTCATTATGTTCCACCATTTTCTAAAGAACAAAAATGTGATATTCCAAGAGCATTTAATTTTCTTCTCTTCTGCTCCATCATAAAAAAATAACAATCACAGAACTGAACTCAAATGTGACATTCCATTCACAAATGTCTACCAAACAATACTTTAAATTATAAATCAAAATCATGGTTGGAAAATGGAAATGAACTGTCCTAGACACCAAAAATTGGCCATAAAATTATTTAAATTATATACCCTGGCAGCTTATCATCTCTACTAATCCAATTATCCACACCAACATCAAACGCGCCATCTTCTTGTACTGGACTTAAAAAAGTATACCTTATATTAATTTCTTCAACTTCAGATTCATATCATATCATATGACACCTAAATAACCTCCATTGTAATATTTTATAATCCACAAAATCATCCCCTTGGATTTAAACTACTAACTCAAAAACAATTATCTTTATAATCCCACTTTTGATAATTCGTTCATTTGACAGTTAATATTACTTATCTTAAAAATTTCTAAAATCAAGTTATATATTTTTCACTCACTCAAAATTTCACATTATAAACCATTAGAAAAAAATACCAGTATTAGTCGACACCGATGACGAGGAAATATCCATAGCATCATAAAGAGTGTCATTAGCCAAACTTGAGGTAACCCTTGAGCACACTACCAAAAGATAAAAACTAATGTAAAAAAAACCTTCACAACAAAATAATCACTACTAATTAACATGCTAAGTTAATTAACTCAACTGAATTTCTCTTGGCGCATATATCTTTGGCCTCTCGGAAAACATTTCTTTTTGTTACCCCTTGTTCTTTCTTCAGATAATGAGGGCACCGATCCCTGTCCAATACCTTACCAAAAAAAACACAAAGGATTAATAAGCTCAGCTCTTCTTCATATATTCATATCAAACACTTTTAATCATAATTCTTTCACACAATTGATATAGAAGGAACACATATTTACCTGTTGATTTGCTACTGGACGACATTACTCTTTTATATTTTCTAGGAACACCAGCCATGACAAAGCACCACAAATCTGCCCACACTAATTACCTAAAAATTTAACAAACATGATACTAATTAAATGAATATGCCAGAAAAAAACCAATTGTTCCTCACTGGTTATACTTCAAGTCTTACCTATTCTCTTGGACAACAAATCTAAGGTAAGAGCTTAGAAAATAAGGGCAATAAACAAAACACAATGATCACCTAGCTTACATGCTCTTCACAAATGAAATTTTACAACCTACTTGTACTATATTTATACTGAAAATGTGTTTTTTTTGCCTCCGCGGGTGTTAAAGGTATTACCTCTATAGCAAACTAAATCCAATATACTTAGAGTCACTTTTTCATGAAAATGATTCTTCCCAAAAAAGTAACCAATTCATTACAAAAGTCAATACTTCTCTAGTACACAATTTTTTAAAATTTTAATGCGTTACACTTTTTACATGATAAAACAACTCTTCATCCTTATATTTTGTCATCGTACCAATATAGCTTCTAGAACAAACATAAGCTAAAAAAACTTTTCCACGAATGACAAAAATTTACTAATAAATGTTAACTTTTTACAATGCTATGTGAACTTCTCTTAGTCAAGTACCCTATGTTATGTACTGAATACATATAACCTCTATCATAAATAGCGTACTACCAAATTCAAATAACAAAATTATACATACTTCATAAATCAGGTATTTACATATACTATACTATTAAAGTAAGAACAAAATAATTTTCCCACTAATACTTTATGGTAACCCAAATTTGATTAAAATACATTGCGTTACATCATACATTTTATTTTTCCTAAAGTCTAGAATGGAGGATCCTTCCTCATTCTTCTGCACTCTTGACGCTGCTCTGACCTCTCCCTCTCCAGACGATCCAGTGAATACTGGATGTTGTTGAGACTGACGTTCAGATCTTCCCTCTCCAGAACCTCTTCTGTTGTCTTGAGCTTCTCCTCTATGGTCTTCCTTTCTTCCAGTAGCCTCAGCTCAAGCTGGCTGAGTTCTTGAACTTCCTCCACGAAGGCAAGAAATTCCTTCAAGTCGTTCTTCAGCTCTGGACGAAGGTCCTCCTCAAGCAGTGTCCTCGTTAGCTCTGATATGGTCGTTGTACCCTCTGGATGCCTTATGTTCAAGAACAAGTCCTCCTCACAGGCCTTCCTTCTGAGCTCTTCAAGTGCTTCCATGTATGATGCCATTTTTTTAATTGTTCCAGTTGTGAAGCTTACCCTCTTTCTCCATCGCTTTATATAGGCTTTGATGACCCTAGTTTAGTAGTATTTTTAGGGTCATTTCTTAGTTTGTTTTGAGTCTTTTTGTTGAGTCTCATGTAGTGTTTCATGCATTCTCATGCATTTTTATCTTTCTTTAAGTTTTTACTTTGTTTTGGTAATTTTATAGTTTTATAGGGACCTTTCTTACATTTTAGGTAAGTTTAGGACGTGCATATCTTTTCTACTTGAATTGAGGGTCTTTTGTGCTAATAAACTCTTGGAAATCCTAGATATTTTCCTTGCTTTGTTCCCAAGCAGCTAGGTCTGAAAACTGATGAAGAAAGAAGGTCAAAAGGCTTGGAAAATTGAAGGGAGGCTTAAAGGGGAGTTAAGAAGAAGGTCAAGAGGCTTTCTAGCATGTAGAGAGCGCTCAGGCGCTCGTGTTGAGCGCTTGAGCGCCAATTGGATCGATGTTTACAAGATGCTAGAAAGGAATTGGCGCCTGAGCGCTTCTGATTGAGCGCCTGAGCGCCAATTACCTCCAGAGAGCTTGTTTTGGCTTGGAATTGGCGCTCAGGCGTGCTTAATTGGCGCCTGAGCGCCCAGACTCGACCTGTTTGCCTATAAATAGGCTTTTTGTCATTTCTTTTGTACCTTTTGTCATTTTATGATATTTTCATAAGTTAGAAGAGAGAGCTTGAGTTCTGGAGCTTTGGGAGCTTTCCCTAGGTCTTATGTTCCAGGTTTTATCTTTATTTTCTAGCATGGATTTCATAGCCATGTTTGGCTAAAAACCCCTTTTGCTTTGGGTTCTTTGTAAGACTTTGAATGTTTTAGCTATCAATCCTTTTCTATTCATGATGTTCTGAGTAAACCCTTGAATCTCACTTCTATGCTTTATCTTTCAAGCTTGAATGCATGCTAGCTTCTTACTTTTCTATAATCATAACGATAGTTTGTTATAGAATTGGGACTTGTTGTGAGATTACTCCTTCTATACTTGCTACTAGGAATAGAGGAAGGGTTGGGGTTTGTTGGCCTGATTTGTATGCTTAGTGCTTCTAGCAAATGTTTAGGTTATCAAGGAATTGAACCTATCTTTTGATTAGGAAGGGTTTTCTTTGCGAGGCATCGAAAGATAACTAACTAGGCTAGAACATCAAGGAGAGACTCGGGATTAATTGAATAGGAAGGTTTGCTAAAACTGAAATAGTTGAACAAGAACCCAAGGCAATCTCATCTCTGTTTTTCAATCGCTTTATTACTTGATTACTTGTCTTTTTACAAACTCAAGAAACAACCAATTATTAAAACTGAATTTTACTTGCTTTTCAACCTTAGACTTGAATCTTAAACTGAATTGCCACACCAATTCCCTGTGGTTCGATAATTTAAAACCCGGAGGTATTCGTACACTTGCGAATTGACCAACAGGCTTCACTTTCTCTCTGAAAGTTAATGCTTCTACAGTTTCTCGAGGTTAAGTTCTTGGTAACTGACCCCTTTCATTACTTCCTTGGCCGGTGGTAAACGTTCTTCTTTTGCATTAACTCTTCTATTTATTTCGCCTAACTCTGATTCTTACATCATTTTATTTTTTCTTCAAACTTAGAAATTCTCTAAGGGGGAGTACCTTGTACTTCAAGCTAAGTTTTTCACACCCCAAGCTTTTTGCTTATGACAAAAAGGGGGAGTACAACCCAGTTTTTTATGTGTAAGATGTGTTAGTGTGATTTATTTTTCTTTTGGAGATTTAAGAGTTCCACTTTTATGACCATAGATGTGTCACTGGGCAAATACAAGGAATACATTTCACTTCTTCTGAAGTGATATTAGTTTGACTCCGACCCAAAACTCTGACACCTTGTCCGTTGACTCTGAATACTTATGTGCTCTGATTATTCTATTTCATCTATATCATAAGTTTTTCACTCTGAACTCTTATATTATTTAGCTCAGAATCTAGATTCAGAGGGAGCTAAGCTCAGAATCAAGTGGTGGCTTGAATTCAGAATGAACAAGATAAACTATTCACATCAGGATAAGTCTTATTCTATATCCCTAAACTCTGAGTGAATTCAGTTTATTGTTTAAGAATTGTTCATCAAAAATCTTAGTTTTGTCATCATCAAAAAGGGGAAGATTGTAAGATCAAGTTTTGATCTAGTAGTACAACTCTATGTTTTGATGATTACAAGTTAACCTTTTTATATGAACAATTATGGTACTCTAACGTGTTTTTCTGAGTGTGCTATTTACAGGCTCTGACCTTGATTCTGTCTCACACAAACCACAAGCATTGTGCATAAAGAGTGACCCAAGCAACGCTTTCGCATTCTCCATGTTCACTCTGAACAGTGGAAAAGCTTCAGAAGATCTGAAGTCTTACAAACTCTGATATGGACTCAGTCACCAGAAGTTCTGGAGATCCAGAAGATCTGGCAACCAAAAGACTCTGAAGACTCAGAAGCTCTGATGGTGTAGAAGACTCTGACAATCCAGACTTTGAAGAGTGAAGACTCTGAAATTATAATTTCAATGCGCAAACCATACACAACTTATATAACTTAATTTACTTTATTCCTACTCACCCTCTTTTATTATTTGGACAACAAAATTCCCACAACCATTCCCATAATTCTATAACAGAAAACAGCTGTTTCAACATAATGAAATTATATAATTTTAGAAAACAGAAACATTCATAAATGAACATAGGTCAAGAGAACAAACTCTCCATTGTGACTAAATAAAAGAACAAGACAACAAAGCAACAATAGGAAATAGACCAAGCAAGACCAAATACCTGACACGTACTGGAGAGTGTGATAGATGACATATAAATCACCTTCAACAAGTAGATAATGGACAAAGCGGCAAAAAGACTTTTCGAATTCACCATATCCCTTTTCACGCCCACTTCATGAAAACAACCCTTCAAAAGGCAGACACCTTGCCCCTAACCTGTCAATTTACCCAAAAATCAGCAGCACCTTTACAACCTGAAACTTACCCAAAATACGAAACAGGGGAACACCACATATGTCAGATCCTTCTAAACCTAACAAAATCTTCCCTTATTGACATTCCGAATGCAAACCACACGTGTATATAACAGAAGCCAATGTCAAATCCTTTTCAAAGTTTTTCCACACAAAAAGCCCAATCACTATTATATAAAATAAAAGAAAATAAAACAAGATCACAATTTATTTATATATCAATTAAAAAAAGTTGTCTTAAAATTGGAAAATATCTTTTTATGTAAATACCATTAATTACTAACTAATAAATAATAAACATAAACTTCACTACAAAATAATTTATCAAATATAGTAAAAAATAAAAAAATCTCAAAAAAGGTATTTGATGTTCACTATATCACATGTTTTATTTTAAATATTCTTTAAATATATTGTTTGATCTATAAATATCATATTGAAAATAACTTCAAGAATTATAATAACAAATAATTATAACCAAGGAAAATAAATTTAAATTCTAGTAAATAAAATTTTACAATATACAAGTTCTAACATATTATAATTTTAAAAGTTAAATCGTTTCATTGTTGATAAAAAAATAAATAATGCTATTATAACTTATACTACCAATTTTTTAATTAATATAAAATATTTAAATTTCACTTAATTGTTTCCAAATTATAAAAAAAAGTTAATCACTAATCTTTTAATGCTATTCTAATAATAGTTATTCAAATAACTAAACTAAACTATTAGTATTATTTTTATTAAATATTTTTATATTAACAAATAAATAATTATTAAAAATAATTTCAATATCCTGGATACTTAGATTGCAACAACCATATTTAAAAAAAAAAATTGCCTAACTAACAACCCTGGCCAGATGATATATTAATTACACACGATATAACTGAAAAAAACACATATAAATTAAATAAATAAATATCAAATCTAAATAAAATATCCTTATAACAATTATACGCATTCGATCGTTTTTAATCAAATCCCAAACAAAATAAAAAACCATAAAATATATTTTAACCTTATTTGCTTTATCGAACAAATCAAAATATGAACTACTTATAAAACAAAGATATAAATAAAAATTACAAAGGTTAAATAAAATATAATGGTCCATGACTCTCAACATATTATCTCCCTTTATTATCTTTATCAGATGACATCTACAAATCAAGATACAATAGTCTTATAATTCTTAAAATGTAGAAAACTAAAAACTTCCAGTCCACTTAGAAGGAAAATTACGGCATACAACTTTGATAACAAAATAAATTAGACAACTACAATATACAATAAACACCATATTCCATCTTTCTAAGAAATTTAAATACTAAATAGCTTACATTAGATACTTCCAACATCAACCCCAAAAAAATACAAATCTATAGTACTGAATATTACTCCAACCTAACACTCCAAGTAATTTGATGTCACCTAAATCTTCCTTGCCTTCACATCAGCACAATTGTTCTCACAACCTTCTTCATCATCCTTAGAAGATCCCTCAACAGACAACCTTTTGCATGGTAACAAAGATTTTCCAATAATAGAATTAGAGGCCTCACTTCCACCTTCTGTGCTTACAAAATGTTGAACAACATCTTCGGTTTTATCAAATTCAAAAGCTAAACCCCCACAAGAAATATTTGCCTGCATTCACCAAAGAATATAAAAACTTAAACTAACATACAGATAATTAAAAACACCAACTGCACTTTAGATTTCATACTAATCAATCAGCATACCACTGCCTTTTTTTCACAAAAAGAAGAAGCTTCATATGCTTCCCATATGTCATAGTAATTAAACACTATGGACCTGCCGAAATCACACACTTCATAAACATTGCAATAGTTTTCATCGACATTAAGACAGAGTCCATTATGTCCCATTGGTTCATAGAAAGAACACACATAATCCAAATCCTTCAAGTCCTAAACATCCAAACACCTCAATCAATTAGTGCATCAAACAAACAAACTTCAAATGACAAGACTATACCCAAATCTAGAATTAACAATCCATTTTCCACCAGCAAAATACCTGAATTGGATATATCACTCTAATTTCATCAATCTTTGGATACGAAGAATTCAGAAAAGATAGATCACCCACAGGTCCACCAACATCTATACCACTTGCAAGAATCCTATAAAAATATGGTTGAATACATTAATCAGTATTTTCAAATACAATAAAATAAAATTATTTACATTTGATTAATCAAATCAAAAACTTTTTGCATACCTGTTCTTAAACGATATAACTTCGTCAATATCAGCATTTAAGCTAATTTTAGCAGCAGGTATCAATGTCTGAAGCAAATTTGCACCTACAGCGAGTAAAAAATTTATGCACCAATTGACCAACCATCTATATCTCAAAATAAGCATAAATTAAATACAAAGCCATGAAAGAAACTGGTGTTCAAACAATCAACAAACCAGTTAAACTTACGTCTGCATTTCTAAATCTTGGCATATTGGACAACAACCACAGGCTTCTCATTGGTATGAATCAATAAATATTCAGTCACAATCCTCACACAGTCCCCAAGCACAAGAAATACAACTTTACCCCTATTAGAAATGTTATAAATTAGATGATATCAACACTTAAATAAACTAATTTTTAACATACAATTAGAAAGACTCTCTGAATAATCCCAAATATTAGAGAAATTACTTCTCATCAGATAACTCCATCATAATCATCTTCATTTCTTCCAATCCACCTAATTGAATTCTCTGAGTAGAAATAGCAGTTAACAACCCCACCATATCTGACATCAATAATCATAAAAATAAAATTACAACCAAAATAAAACAATTCTGCAAGTTATAAACATGAAAATCATGCAAATCAAGTAGTTAACTTACCAACTAAAAAATCAGTTTGAATTTCAGGACAATTAAGATCTTCAGAAGATCTAAGTGACAATCCTGACATTGGAATTAAATTGCAGTCCGACTCAATAACCTTCGTTTTCCCACTAAATAATAACCTATACGCATGCTTAGTAGCACGGAATGATCCTTTAGCAGGCAAAACAATCAAAAAGGATATCTCATACACACTGCCTTCAACAAATTGGTGAGCCCACTTACGGAACATGGCCTTCCCTAAAGATGCTTGTATTTTATCTCCCTAATTAAAATAGAGGTTAGGCAATATTATTCAACTCTAATAGCTGAATAGTAAAATATGAAAAAGCTAAATTATAGATACATTTTGGTCCATAAAAACCATCTCCAAAGTAGATGGTGCTTCATTTATAAGAACAGCAGGTAAAAACCACCTACGAATAACTCTCACTTTTATTTTCCATTTGGAGCTCGGTGGGCAGAGGTCAACCACTCTATCAAATGCATTCATAATTCCCAGAAAATTAGACAAAATAGGATTTCAAATGGTAATATGATAGAAATGAGGATCTCACTTGTCTGCCATTGACACCAGCTTATAAACGACTTTCTTAAACTCTTTTCATTAAAGTTAAATTGCTAGAAAAAGTAATTTTAAATAGAAAACAACTTTTTCTGACTAAAAGGAGATACACAATTTCAAATGATCCAATATAGAAAGACCAAAAATAAATTTTGCACTGAGTGTCACTTGACTACTCACCTTTAGCAGTACCAACCTATAAAACAGTTTTCCATACAAGAAAAAGGTAACCCATGGCAGAAATGTCACAGTTAAGTACAATATGATGTGAACAATTATGGTACTCTAACGTGTTTTTCTGAGTGTGCTATTTACAGGCTCTGACCTTGATTCTGTCTCACACAAATCAGAAGCACTGTGCATAAAGAGTGACCAAAGCAACGCTTTCGCATTCGTCATGTTCACTCTGAACAGTGGAAAAGCTTCAGAAAATCTGAAGTCTTACAAACTCTGATATTGACTCAGTCACCAGAAGTTCTGGAGATCCAGAAGATCTGGCAACCAAAAGACTCTGAAGACTCAGAAGCTCTGATGGTGTAGAAGACTCTAACAATCCAAACTCTGAAGAGTTACCTGATGTCCAGAAGCAAGAAACTCTGAAGACCATGTACTTCCCTCTGAGCTCAGAATCAGAAGCTACAACGGTCAGAGGATCTGTGCTTTCCCTCTGACTCTGATCAATCAGCTTCACAACTTCCTATACGAAGCGCTCCCCTGATCAGAAGTCTACAAAATGGGTGTTCAGAAACAAGTTGAATGAGAAAGGAGATGTAGTCAGAAACAAGGCAATTCTAGTTGCTCAAGGCTACAGCCAGCAGGAAGGAATAGAATACACAGAAACATTTGCTCCAGTAGCAAGACTAGAAGCAATCAGACTGTTGATCTCTTTCTCAGTGAATCATAACATAGTTCTTCATCAGATGGATGTGAAGAGTGCCTTCCTAAATGGTTATATTTCAGAGGAAGTCTATGTTCATCAACCCCCAGGTTTTGAAGATGAGAAGAAGCCAGACCATGTGTTCAAATTGAAGAAGTCACTCTATGGTCTGAAGCAAGCTCCCAGGGCATTGTATGAAAGACTCAGCTCATTCCTTCTGGACAACGAGTTTGTAAGGGGTAAAGTAGATACAACTCTCTTTTGCAAAACTTATAAAGATGATATCTTAATTGTGCAAATCTGTGTTGATGATATTATATTCGGTTTTGCTAATCAATCTCTATGCAAAGAATTTTCTAAGATGATGCAGGCTGAATTTGAGATGAGTACGATGGGAGAACTCAAGTACTTTCTGGGAATACAAGTTGATCAAACACCAGAAGGAACATATATCCATCAGAGCAAGTACACTAAAGAACTTCTGAAGAACTTCAATATGCTGGAATCTACAATGGCCAAGACTCCAATGCATCCTACATGCATTCTGGAGAAAGAAGATGAAAGTGGTGGTAAAGTATGTCAGAAGCTCTATCGTGGTATGATAGGTTCACTTCTATACTTAACTGCATCTAGGCCAGATATATTATTTAGTGTTCACTTATGTGCTCGTTTCAGGTTATTGTGATGCTGATTATGCTGGAGATAGAACAGAGAGAAAAAGCACTTCTGGAAATTGTCAATTTCTGGGAAGCAATTTAGTCTCATGGGAAAGCAAGAGGCAATCAACAATTGCTCTATCAACTGCAGAGGCAGAATATATCTCAGCAGCAATATGCAGCACCCAGATGCTCTGGATGAAACATCAGCTGGAAGACTATCAGATCCTTGAGAGCAATATCCCTATCTATTGTGATAACACTGCTGCAATATCATTGAGTAAGAATTCTATCTTACATTCAAGGGCAAAGCACATTGAGGTAAAGTATCACTTTATTAGTGATTATGTACAGAAGGGCGTACTTCTTCTGAAGTTTATTGATACTCACCATCAATGGGCAGATATCTTTACAAAGCCCTTAGCAGAGGATAGATTTAATTTTATTCTGAAAAATCTGAATAGGGACTTTTGTCCAGAGTGAAGATCGACCAGAACCTCTGACTATGATACTTCTTGATCAGAAGATGTAGTCCAGAAGGTAACTCCATCAGAGTGTATGTACCCATTGGTGCTGACTCTGAAGCTGAGACAGTAACACGTGTGTCAGTATCTCTGATGCATAGTTCCTTGTGCACGTGTGACAGTCTGTCATGATGTGTGTACATGTGCTTCTCTCCTGTGTGTGATACGTGTATTTACTGTTACTATCATGTCTTTAATTTTTAACCGTTGATCTTAAAATGCTTTTTGAATCAACAACGGTTATTTGACAAAACCCACTATACACACACGATCTCCTACACTTTCGGTTTTTACTCTCTCTCTTCTGTTTTTTCAAAAACCGCTTACCCACAATCTCTCTCTCGCTCTCTATTCATCTTTAACCTTCATCTTCTACCCAAAACCTTCAACCGCTCCAACAATGTTGAGACAAACCAGAAGTGAAGCCGCTGAAGCAACAAGTTTCCCTCACCTGGTTGTGGGTCAAGCTACAGGCCAAATGGGTCCTGAAGCTCCTGATCAAGGTCAAGAGCAAGTAATTCCGATTGCAGAACGGGGCTGTGCCGTTCATTGTGTGTATGCTCCTGAAGAACTTCAAGTACTGGCAGAATGGAGATTCGACCTAGACAATCTTGCTGCAAATGGGTATGACATTCGTCCTGAAGTCCGTGTTCAAGGCTGGGAAAATTACTTCAACAGGCTTCGAGGACCGGTGTATGACATATTGGTCAAGGAATTCTGGAAACACGCTGACTGCGATGACACTCAGGTGGTATCCCACATTCTTGGAAGGAGGATCATAGTTACAGAGAAATCATTCGTGAACCTACTGGGTGAAGAGTCTGCACATGGGTATCGATTTCAACTCACTGAATCGAAGCTGAAACCCAAAACGAAGGATATCACCAACAAGGCCCTGTACACCACATACAAACCGGGCAAGACTGATTACAAGGTGCTGGACCTTCATCCCAAGCTCAGAATCTGGCACAAGATTCTGCTCAACTGTATCAACCAGAGACCAAAGGGCAGTTCCCCAGATTACATAAACTTCAGCCAGAAGGCGATGTTATTTTTCATTCAAGACAAGCAGAAGATCTGCCTTCCCTACTTCCTGTTCTCTTACTTGAAGGAGTGTATCAAGAAGTCCAGAACTACTGCCTCCATCAAATCAGCAATCAAGTATATCCCTTTTGGGAGATTGCTATCAGATCTCTTCATTGAGAGCAACCTTGTGCGAGATCTGGTCAACGCTGGATGCATAGAGGATCTGACCACCATTGTCAGTGATGTCTTCACTGCCAATTCTCTAAAGAAGATGGGTATGGTCAAGAAGAAAATCGCCCCAGCTCATGAAGACACATCTTCTGAAATCAGAAAGAGAAGGGTGCCTCTGAATGACTACCCTCTGTGGACACAGGCAGACAACCCAGAAGCTATTAGGTGCTATGTTGAAGACCTAAGGGCTCAAGGCTTTGAAATTGATCTAGATGAATTCTTCCGAAGACTGCCGCCAGCTCAAGAGTTTGACTCTTCTCCCAAGAGGAAAGTTCAGAGGAAGATGGTCTTAGAAGAATCCTGTGAGGAATCTGATGGCTCTCAGAAGAAGAAGAATAAGGCTGACCAGCCAAAGAGGAAACATGATGAAACCATCAAGCCTGATGCTGGTGGTGATGATAACGTTGGTCCTAAGAAAAAGAAGAAACAAGTCAGACTTGTGGTGAAGCCTACAAATGTGGAACCTGCTGCTCAAGTCATCAGAAGGATTGAGACTCCTGTCAGAGTGACTCGGTCTTCAGCACGATCATCAAGTAAGTCTGCTATTGCTTCTGATGATGATTTAGATACATTTGATGCACTCCCCATCTCTGCTATGCTGAAACATTCCTCCAACCCACTCACTCCTATCCCAGAGTCCCAACCAGCCACACAAACCACTTCACCACCCAATTCACCAAGGTCTTCATTTTTCCAACCTTCTCCAAATGAAGCACCTCTCTGGAATATGCTTCAGAACCAACCTACCGGACCCTCTGATCCAACCTCACCTATTACCATCCAATACAACCCATTAACTTCTGAACCCATCATCCCTGACCAACCAGAACTTAACCAACCAGAACCTGAACCCAGAACTTCTGATCACTCTGTCCCCAGAGCATCAGAACGTCTGGTTCCCAAAACCACTGATACAGATTCATCTACTGCCTATACACCTGTATCATTCCCAATCAATGTTGCTGACTCCTCCCCTTCCAACAACTCTGAATCCATTCGGAAATTCATGGAGGTCAGAAAAGAAAAGGTGTCTTCCCTAGAAGAGTATTACCTCACCTGTCCAAGCCCTAGGAGATATCCTGGCCCTAGACCTGAACGTCTAGTTGACCCAGATGAACCTATCTTGGCCAATCCTTTACATGAGGCAGACCCTTTAGCTCAACAGGCTCAACCTGACCCTATCCAACAAGAGCCAGTTCAACCAGACCCAGAACACCCAATCCTCTGGTTGAAACCTCTGAACCTCACCTTGATGCCTCTGAACAACATGTTCAAAACTTTAACATTAGCTCTCCTCAAGGTGTTTCTGAGGCACACAACAGCAATCACCCAACCTCTCCAGACCAATACCTCTCCATAGTTCCCTACACTCACCTCAGACCCACCTCTCTCTCCGAGTGCATCAATGTGTTTAATCAAGAAGCTTCTTTGATGCTACGCAACGTGCAAGGTCACACTGACCTGAGTGAGAATCCTGACTCTGTTGCTGAGGAATGAGATAATCTGAGTACTTGGTTAGTTGCTCAGGTCCCTGCTATGATGAGTCATCTCATTGCTGAAAGGGATCAGAGGATAGCAGCTGCTAAGCAGAGGTTTGCCAGAAGAGTGGCTCTTCATGAACAACAACAGAGACATAAGCTTCTTGAAGCTATTGAAGAGGCCAGAAGAAAGAAAGAACAAGCAGAAGAAGCTGCACGTCAAGCAGCAGCTCAAGCTGAACAAGCTCGGTTAGAGGCAGAAAGACTTGAAGCTGAAGCTGAAGCACTTAGATGCCAAGCACTTGCACCAGTGGTTTTTACTCCTGTTGCTTCTGCTTCCATTCCAGCTCCTCAAGCTGCTCAGAATGTTCCTTCCAGTTCTACACAGTCAAGCTCGTCCAGACTCGACATCATGGAACAACGTCTTGATATTCATGAGTCCATGCTGATTGACATGAAGCAAATGATGATGGAACTTCTGCGTCGCACTGATAAACCTTAGCTTTAGGATCTCTTCGTTTTTCCCTCTTAACTTTGTTTGATTTTAACTTCTGTTTAATTTTTAGTTCTTTTTTTATTTTGCTTTGTTCGTTTGTGATTATCTATATATATATATATATATATATATATATATATATATATTTGTCACTCTGTGCTTGCAAAATATTTTCTTTATTCATAATCATCATATGTTTACATCATACATTTTCTTTTTCTAAAGTCTAGAATGGAGGATCCCTCCTCATTCTTCTGCACTCCTGGCGCTGCTCTGACCTCTTCTTCTCCAGACGATCCAGTGAATACTGGATGTTGTTGAGACTGTCTTTTAGCTCATCCCTCTCCAGAGTTTCTTCTGAAGTCTTGAGCTTCTTTTCTATGATTTCTTTCTCTTCCAGCAGCTTCAGTTCAAACTGGCTGAGCTCTTGTACTTCCTCCACAAAGGCAAGGAATTCCTCTAACGACTCTGACGACTCAGAAGCTCTAATGGTGTAGAAGACTCTGACAATCCAGACTCTGAAGAGTGAAGGCTCTGATGTTCAGAAGCAAGAAACTCGGAAGACCATGTACTTCCCTCTGAGTTGAGAATCAGAAGATACAACGATCAGAGGATCTGTGCTTTCCCTCTGACTCTGATAAATCAGCTTCACAATGTAAATATATTGTATTTTAACCAATTAAACAATAAACATTATTTCTAATTATAATGTTCTTCTATTGTACACTAACCAAATATAGAAAATATAAAAAGTCACAAAGAATACACAGCAACATATTTCATTAATTAACAACTGCAACATAGTTGCAAACCAGTGCAAGTTACATACCATAGTACTTAGTAACATACTTAACCACAACACCAAACTCCTATTTTACAATAGGCCATAATAACTCCCAAAATATACCCATGCCATTATCATCACACATACCACAAAAGAGAAACCACCAAACTGCTAGATGACCCATAGATCAAAAGAAGCACACTACACTGGTTATTATTTCATACTAATATAACTACTTCTTCTCCACTTTGACATTCTTCATCTTCAGTTTAGGAACAGTTGGAGGTTTCTTACAATCTTCATCAGCCTTCCTCTTGAAAATGTTAGCAGAGCTTCCCACATATGAAGGATCACTACCAAGAGAAGGGGTTAGAACCTCAGGGGATAAAACCACACAGGACTCAGAGGGGTCCTCAACTGCTACCTTATCTCCAGCAGAATTAACAACAGTCAAAGGAGTGGGGCATCTAGCCTAAACATCATCAAAATATATCATCAGTCAGAAATCAATTCCAAATTCCAAATAAACACAAGAAAACCCATTGAAAACAAAATTAATCTATTCAATGGTTTACCAAATTTGAAGTCTGGGCAGCAGAAATTGCCTTAAAGGCTTCTATAATAGAAGGATCATCACAAATACGCTTCACACAATAAGAGTCATCAAACTGGAAAAAATTATTAGATTTCTTCTCCACCTTAAACAGCAATTCTTTCCCTACCAATTGTTCTTCCATCAAGGGAGTAATCTCAGCAGATTTAGGATCCTACAATAATAAAATGAAATTCATTCATTATACACAAGAACAAAATATATTAAAATAAGCATTCACATCTGCCACAAATTGTGTTCCATATTATTATTTACTTGCGGGTTATCTAATCTGACAAAAATAAAATGGATACCTTCAAATTTCCCAACATATCCTTGCAAGACTTCTTAATGAGATGATGAGCATCAGAGTCAAACAACAGAAAATTTCCAGAATCAGTGCCATCAAACACCTCAAGCTTAATCTTGTATCTACAAAGCAAAAAATTGGTTACTAAAAATATCAAAAATTCAATTAAAGTTAACACTATTCATATTTCAGGTCACAAGAACAGCACCTTGCAGAAACATCCATAACATGCTTACAGCAACCGGGGCAGAAATATAATCCATCATCAAAAGTCACAGCTTTGTGACACTTGCATGTAAAATACCACCATGGATCATCTTGCAACAAACCAACCACAGTTCCATAAACAATAAACAATCCATCCTGCAAACAAACCAGAGAAATAACCCTATTAACTTTGCACAACCAATAACCTTAAATCTGGAAAACAAAAATAGCAAAATACCTCAGTAGTTTCATTCAAAGCACATATAGTTTTCTTAGGATAGTTGTTCATAAAATCTTCAAAAATTGGAACAGAAGGATTAGGAGAAATAATATGCCCCACAGGTTGATTGGCCTGCATATTAAGGCCAGATATGCTACAATAAAACAAAAGACAAATCAGAAAATTCAGAAACAAGTCAACCTAAAAATTATAAATAACAAACATCTCAAAACTAACCGGTCCATCAAAGATTCAGCTTCAGCAACCTCAGGATTAAAGATAATCCTCGATGCTTTCATTACATTCTGAAGAACATTCTTACCTATAATAAAAACAACATAAATTAAGTGGAAATCCAATATGATTATCATTCCTTGTATAAATAAAAAAAGTACCTCTAAATGACTTAAGCTTTGCAAGCTGGAGAACCACAACAGGCTTTTCCAAAGGATTAGAACTAAGGTAGTCCAATACAATCTGAACATACTCTCCAAAAAGGGCACACTCCAGTTTTCCTCTGTTAAAAAATAAAATATACACACATATAAATACAAAATAGTAACAGGAAATAACTTACAACAGAAGGCTGAAGCAAATATTAAAATCCTTCTTAAATAAAGATAGGCCATACTTGTCATCACTAATTTCAAGCAACATCATCTTTGTAACAATGTCATCCTTGACATAAGTCCTTTCCTCAGAGGTAGCTGTCAACAAACCAATCATATCTACATCGAAATATTTGGATGAGAAAATTTCAAACAAAATCTATAGCCTAGGCTCATTGTTAAAAAACACCCACCAACTAAGTATTCCGTCTGGAAGCCATCATCATTAAGTTGAGCAGAATCCTTCGGAGAAAATCCCCACCTTGGGATAATGCTACTCTCAGCTGGAATGATCTTAGTTTTAGGATTAAAAAGAATCCTAAAAGCATGATCAGTAGGTCGATAGGCACCCAAATTGGGGATCAAGTGAAAAAATGTAATGATATAAACATTTCCTTCCACGAACTGTTCACCCCACTTCCAAAACATGAGCTTCCTCACAGTTGCTTGGATTTTTCCACCCTAAAATGACACATAATATTACATTATTATCTGAAGTACAATCAAATAACAAAATCAATCTAAGGGACATGAAGAAAAATTAACATACATATTCAGCAAAAAAATCACAATATCACAATACTAACAATAAAAAAAAAACAAAGCGTAAAAGAACATCACACATACATGTTGATCCAGTAAAATCAACTCCATTGAAGCAGGTTTGTTTTCCCCAGCAAACCCATCAGCAATCCATAGTCGAACAACTCTCACTTTGATCCTCCAATTGTGATTTGGAGGGCACAGGGTCACAACGGGATCAATTGCAACAGACGATGCCATCAAAAACCAAAAACGAATTACCAATTTAAAGACACAAATTTTTGTTCTCAGAATAATGTTGAACGTTTATGCCTGATATCCATTCAACACCAGTCCCTTTTATACCCATGATCAAAAGCAAATGAACCCCATAAAAGTTTTTTTCTCACAAAACATTAAAAAAGTTTTCCAAAAAGTTAACACCAACAAAAAGGTAAATGACAAATATTTCCTCTAAAAGGTTCAGCAAAAAATCACTGATCACTTTTCAACCTTTTGGTTAACACCAACAAAAAGGTAAATGACAAAAATTTCCTCTAAAAGGTTCAGCAAAAAATCACTGATCACTTTTCAACCTTTTGGCCGATTTAAAAGAAAGTCTACAAACACCTAACGAACAAAACAAGTTCAGCCATTTTACGACGTTGTACTGTGAAAGCGACCTGTCCTTTCACCGGTTGACTTGAGATCAAGGAGCTTCAGATGAACGTTGGTGAAGCTTCTGATCATCGTGAGATTGAAGCTTGGATTCTTCTGACCTTGCAACTTCTGCTTCTGAACAAGTTCCTCAGAACTTCTGATCGTCAGAGCTAGAAAAGCTTGGGTCTTCAGAACTTGAGTCTTCTGCTTCTGGACCGTTCCACTGGAACATCTGGTCTTCAGAACTTCTGACTTGAGTTCTTCAGAACTTCTTGAGAGCTTCCATCTTCAGAGCTTCTGAAGTAGTTGCCACTGTTCAGAACGAACATGGTGGCTTAAAGAGCTCTCTTTTTAGTAACCCTTGGTTCTTCTTCTTCTGAACGAATAGGCTTGGGTCAGATTCAGAACCTGTTTGTCACAACTTAAAAAAACAAACGTTAGGGTACCACTTTTTTATTTCTAGTATTTAGACACACAATTATTAATTTCGTATCATATATAAAATTAATATTAATCTCAATATTTAATTTCATAATTTTTTATTTCTATAATTTAAGCCCACAATTATCTATACTATCAATATTTTTTTAAATACTCTACACAATCAATATTAATATCCACATTATAAATATTATATACCAAAATAATTATTACAAAGAGCTATAAATTAACAATATGAAATTTTTCCATCATACTCAACCAAAGTAAATACAAACAAAAAATAACTTTTGAAGCATAACCTAATAAATTTTAAAACTTCAATTTAAACCAAATAAAAAAACAAAAAGTAACAAAAAGGATCCTTATGGTGCACCTGCGAAGCATTTCTGAAAAACCCTAATGTGAATAGTGGCCAAAAGTTATCCCTTTGTAGTAGTTATAGATTCTGTTTTCTATTCACCATGTAGTTAATTAGTATAAGATTAAAAAATAAATTAATATATGTTTAATTGTTGTATTATGTTTATTTAAATACCATTCATATATTGTAATTAATTCAATGAAACTAAATTAATAAACTTTTTAATAGCATACATTGATATATTATTATTAACTTAATAACATCATTTTTTGTGAATAATGAAATCAATTTAAATACCATTAATATATATAATTAATTAATTTAGTGAAATTAAATAATAAATTAATTCATATTAATATAAAGTTAAAAAATGACGCAAGTCTTGTATAATGATTAAAATATTCATACCCATTTTGGTCATTACATAATCAAAATCAATTCTAACCAAAGTTATCCAAACAAAATTTTGTTATGAGAATCAATTCTTGATAAATGTATCCAAACATAAATCACGTCACTCAAACTCACGTTTATCAGATCCAATTCTGACCAGATCCAATTCTGGCTAAATCCAATTCTGCTAATGCTGATCCAAACACACACTAATTCTTGTGGATCCAGTACAATAATTCATTTTATTACTTGAGAACAATGCTTTCATTTCTTCATCTTCTTGCTTCAATTCTCTTCTCTGCTCCCTCTAATTTCTAGTCTTCATCCTCCATCTTGTTTGATACAGTTTATTTTACTACGTGATTTGCCGTTGTTGCATTGATTATTTGAGTAATGGAAAAAAAATGAAAACTATTTTACTTTTTGGCATTAAAATTACAGATTTTACTAGGGTTGTTCATCGGTCAGGTACAAATGGGTTCGAGCTAAAAATATCGGTTTTGAATGGTTGACGTTGTCATCATCCAAGCAGATCCACCACCGTCCAATGAAGATATAGGTTCTGATTATATTCACGCGCTTTACAATGCATTTCAACTTTATGTTCACGCGTTTCACGATGTACTTTAACTTTAAATCAACACGCTACACGACGCCATCAACTTTATGTCATTATGCACAATCACTTCATATCCACACACTGATTAATGACAATTGCAAAACAGGATGCATGTAGAACAAAGCTGAAGCGTGAAGATAATTGGAATAATGTTCTCTTCACACGTCCCTTTGAGGTGAAGGAGGTGGAGAGAGGTGGAAGCAGGAGAGAGATAGAAAGAAAAGAAAAAGTATGAGAAAAAGTATGAGATGTGATAAATGATAAGAGAGAGAGAGAGAAATAAAAATAGGTGAAAGTGAAGTGTATTAAAAATAAGATGTGAAAATATCATTGTTGTGAAAAGTATAAACCCGCGGAAACCATAGTCTGGTAGAACCATAACCCGTAAGATAATATGCATCATGAAGCGAGTTGACTTAAAGTGCATCATCAAGCGCGTAGATATAAAGTTCAAGAACACTTTGACATCAAATTGTGGTGCATTGTTAAGTACGTCAATATAAAGCTGAAGTGAACAGTAACTTAAAGTTTAAGTGTTTATTGACACAAAGTCGAGGCAGGATGGGAAACTTGATGTGAGTAGTCTAGTTGATGCGATAACTATCTATCATGTCATTTGTCATTCTTATGAATAGTTCTACCACTTTTGGGAAAAACAAAAGGTGAGATGAGATGAGGAGGTTTTATGTCACGCTTTATACGAAATATCACTCATTCTCATCAATTACTCATTTACAATTTCTGAGTAATCACACTTTGTGACAGGTCTATACACTATTGGGAACAGAAGCTTTAGCTAGATGTGAAAATCACAATGACAAGTCCCAGGATCAATGGGGCTGCTTCCTGCAAGTGTAAAGAAAGTAAAGTAAATAAAAGAGAACACAAAATAAAAGGACTGAAACAATGTTAACGCAAGCATGAGATGTCGGTTGAGATGTCGGTTAACACAATAACCATGCCTAAAGTAACGTGTACAAAGCATTTGGAAAACCATTAAACCGCTAAAGCATGCAGGCTAATAAACCATGCTGCACTCTAGCTTTAAATTAAACCCTCCATTCCATTTCAGAATCATGTGTCAAACCAAGAAAACAGTTTGAATAAGCATTCAGTTTTTAGTAAATATCATATTTCAAACCCTTTCAAAAAATGTAAGCTACAAAAAGGCAAATACAATTCAGATACACAGTTCAAATCAAAATAGTAATCTGTAATAGTCATGTAGAGCAAATAAAAGGATGAAAACAATATAGTAGATGGAAATTACTAAGCAATTGTAGCATGGAACCAACTTCTTTTCAAGATGAAAGTTTTATGACAATGATGTGCATAACTTAGTTGAAGACAAAAAGCATAAGATAACTTACATTATCAAACTCAACTGATATATGAGAGAGTGTTCGCCCATAAACTGAACCTACAGAGCAAAGCAGTTCAATTAATTCAAAATGACATATATACATATTATAAGTTTGATTAAAAAACAAAATCTTATAATATCTTGATAATACTACAAACTGATGAAGATAATAATATAATTTTAAGGAGATTGAATCATGAATGTCCTGTTCTGCAGTATTTGGTTGTAAACAAACAGATAGGAACCCGAAAAACAGAGCACATTTTTATTAAAGGAAAGCAGCTAAAATCGTTCTACTCTGCTGATATCAACAAAAAATCAATACATAATTTCAAAAAAAAATAAAAAATATCAATACATATGGGGAGTTTGTAAACCAAGTGAATTGGTGTAGAGGTTCAGCACTTCATCCTTTAAGCAAGTGGTTGGGGGTTCGAATCCCAACTCTTGCGAATAGAAAAACTCCTTGGCAGCCCCTACCGCTTAGTGCGCTAACCGTGGGGCAAGGGATTAGTCTCATGGCTGTAGGTTGTGGTCCTTGGTCAAGACAAAAAAATATGGGGAGTTTGTAAAAGAACAAAGAAGAACACTCAATGGAAAAGGAATGCAGAGACACCGCAAGCACTTCGAGGGACTATTAATTAGAATGATTCAAGACTAATAATACAGATATATACCCCTAAGTTAGTTCCTAAGATTGCTCCTCATAGATCCTATCATATATACATGATACACTACCATAAATATAAAAGATATTCTAACATAAACGTAAAAGGCCATCTCATAGAAGCATAAAAATAAGATGGATATGAAACTTACATTTGTTCTTTACAAGAAAACAGAAATTTCTTGTAAATACACATGACTATTTTTGTTGAATGTAAATTCTCATTTCGTAGCTCCTTGTAACACCTTTGCTCAAGGGCATTCACAATCTGGTCACCAATTATATAACTTTAGTCAGCATAGCAACAACTTTTAAGCATTTAGAAACTTAAGCTTTTCTTAATAAAACAATGAAAACAATTTTATAATATAGTCACTGAAAAATGATATCGTACATTCTGTGTGCTACAGTTAAAGGACCCCATACCTTTGGGATGGGTAAAAGATTTTTGGCAGCATAATCACATAGTTTTCCTATTTTCCTATCATTCGCCCCTTCCTCCTGAAAACTCAAAAATACAATAAAGACGAAATCAGTACAGAAGGCATTTTGTGAGACAAATACAAGTAAAAAGAACAAGTAAGCCAATTGAAGAGACATATGAATATCATGTTTTAATTTTATGTTACATAAAGCTGAAGGCCACTATCATGTAACAGTGGAACAAACATTTGAATAACTTAAATAGGAATGTTGCCTTCCTCCAACTTCAATAACCTACTTAAATACCACAGTGAAACATCACATTAACACCAAAGTAGGTAATAACATCTTCGAGTAAATTTCTCTTTTCTCAGAACCAATTCTGACACTGAGAAGCTACTCACAGAAGCGAGCTTCTCGCTATAAGGACTCAACATACAACTGCTTTTGCAATGAGATGTGACATGATTAGAGTTTCATGGAACAAAATAAGAAGAAGAAGAAAAAAAGCAAACCTGATTACGAGGGAAAATCTCAGCGATGAGCTTCTTGTACCTCTTGACAGGTTGTCTGGACCTGGCTCTCATGGTAGGGCAGAAGAAACAAAGACTGCCACAAGCAGGCAGAACTTGACGGGAAATGACTCCGGAAACCATACTCATTTTCAAATTCCAATATGTTCAAACAAACAATTGAATGAAAAATTGCCAGAGTTTAACCAAAGTTTGGCTTGAAATTTCGTTCTCTTTCCCTTCAACACCAATGAGAAAAAAATCCAATTTTAACGTGAAGAAGGGAAAGAAAAGCTAAAACACCCCTCAAACTGAATCACCAGCCTGCAGATAGCAAAATTCAAAGGTAAAATCAAAAAATTGTGAAATGAGAAGAAAATGCAGCTCAAGAATTTGACCTTCCAAATGAAATGAATGCATGTGGATCTGTGCAAGGCAAAGCCATTGGGGTGGATGAGATCGAATGAAGAGGAGATCGAAGAAAGGGACGAATCTGGGGTTGAGAAATGGACCAACTTTGTTGGCGTAGATAGGAACGAGGTCTCCGTCGTTGTTAGTGAGAGAGTAAGATGAAGAGGACGGATTAGCGAGACATGAAATCTGAAGTACAATAGAGATAAGATTTCTATAATTTTTTAATGTTTCTCTCTCCAATTGAGTCCTGGCAGATGAATAAGTCAAAAAAATTAAAGAGGGAAACTAAAAGAAGAAAGAGCGAGAACTCTAAAGACAGAGAAAGATTGAAATAAGCCAAAAAAAGAGGACCTGGCACGTAATCATTTTGACTAAAATCGGTGTCTCAATCTCAAAAAAATCAAAAAATGAGAGGGAAATTAAAAATTTGAGCCCCTAAAATTAAAATCAGGTTATTTCATTGATATTAATTTCTATGTACTGACAGTGTAAAAAGTTTTACACAATCATTTAATCACAATCTTCTATTTTCAATTTTAAATACTATTAAATTTAAAATTAATTTTGAGCTAGCAAAATGAGATATGATTAAATCATTGTGTAAAACTTATTTACACTGTTAGTGCATATAAATTAATCTCTATTTAATTATTAGTGGAATAAAATTAGTTATTTAGTTGAATGATTAAACATATACGCACTAACCGTGTAAATACTGGTTATGTGACACAAATGTGGCTGAAAATGAGATACATACGACATCCATTCTAAACACCATAAAAGTACATACTACATCCATGAAAATGAGATACATACATCTAACATGAGAGCAGTGTTATAAAACTCGGACCGGACCGGCCGGTTCGACCGGTTGAACCGGGAACCGAACCCCTGACCGGTCCGAGCCATTTAATGGATCGGCCATGCAATTCAACCGGTATGAACCGGCCGGTTCAGGGAATAAACCGGCGACTCAGCCAGTTTTTTATGAACCGGTCAGTTTTTTTTTTTTTTTTTTTTCTGATTTTGCCTTTTTTTTCAAAACTGTTTTTAATGGTCAAACTGTAATTAATTTATATTTAATGTTAATTATTTGGTCAAATGATATTTAATTGAGAGTTATTTAAAAAAATTGTCATAGCTAGGACTTGAACACAGGACCTAGAGGGAAGAAAGCTAATCCAAATTTCCACTACACCACTTTGCTTCTTGTTAGGAAGAATGCATATTATTTTATATATATGATATACTAAATATTTTAAATTATTATAATTTTTTAATATAAACCGAGTCAAACAATCGAACCAATGACCCAGTGGTTGAACCATTGACTCATTGACCCAATGTCTCGACCGAGTCGATCACCGGTCCGAGTCTGATAACACTGCATGAGAGTGTCATGAGCAAGGCTATTTAATAATTAAAAGTCTGGATGGTGAGACACATACTACATCCATAAAAAAACACACATAAGGATAGAAGGATATTAAGATACGTTGAACCAGCTTGTTCAAGACGAGGGTCCCGCGGTTCAATCATCAAGAGTTCCAACTTAGAAAATCAGGGTGCATATCAAATCACTTCATGTAGTCCCAAATCCATAGACATAATCAACGACCATGGATAACCACACGAAATTTGTGGCGTGTGAATGTGTGATATTGCTCTAGTACACACACTCTGTGCAAAAGGTGACAGGGTTGCAATGCCATCACCACTTTTCTGTACCTACATTGGGATACTCTTAAACTAAAGATTTTTAATTGTTAGGCGGCAAACTGTACGGAAATTGATTTCAATGAAAAGCTTGTTAGCTAGAGGGAAAGGGTTTCCCGCCAGGTCATGTGAATTATTAGAATAATAATTCAGTCAACAATGATATTCACACCTTATTTTTTATACACTTCATTTCCACAAATTTTTATTTTTTTATCTCTCTTACTTTTTTTTTCTTCCTATTTTTATCATTCTCCACCTCTTTCCACATCATCTTTGAGGTGTGAACAAACAATTGTTCTAATATATTTTACATATTAATTTCACCTCCACCTCATCTAATAAAGAGAGATGATGAGTGGAATAATAGGAAGAAAAAAAAATGAAAATTATATATACGTTAGAATTCACTTAGGTCAAAGAGATAGTCATCTCCTCTTATTCAAGTTATTATTTAGGTTCAAGTGAGAGTCAACTACTCGTCTTATTTAGGTTCAAGTGAGAGTCAACTACTCGATTTGAGAACAAAGTCATATATAGCTAACACCTCTAAGTTAGCAGTTCTATGCCAACGTTAGCTCGTATCAACGGTCAAGGTAAGAGTCACTCGACTTACTTAGGTCATCTCCTCTTATTCGAGTTATTAAGTCAAAGTGAGTGTAACTAATCTTATTTAGGTTAAAGTGAGAGTCAACTACTCGATATAAGAATAAAGTCATATATAGATATAACACCTATGAGTTAGCAGTTCTAAGCAAGCGTTAGCTCGTATCAACGGTCAAGGTAATAGTCACTCGACTTACTTAGGTCATCTCCTCTTGTTCGAGTTATTAAGTCAAAGTGAGTGTAACTCATAATATTTAAGTTAAAGTGAGAGTCAACTACTCGATATGAGAACAAAGTCATATATAGCTAACACCTCTGAGTTAGCAGTTCTAAGCGAGCGTTAGCTCGTATCAACAGTCAAGTGACTAACCCTAGCTATGGACTATAACTAATCCTGATTTAATCAGGACAATAGTATAACTAACCTTAAGTTAAAAAGGTCATTAGAACAACTAACCCTAGCTATGGACTATAGAATGACTAATCTTAGGTTAAGAGAGTCACTAGAATAGATAACCCTAAGTTAGTCAAGACTATAAAATAACAAACTCTAGTTTAACCATGGGGCTCACAAGTCCATGTTCTAAAGTTTAACCATGTGGTTCACAAACCCTAGTTTAATCGGACTACAGAATACCCAGCCTTCGGTTGAGAGGGTCACTAATATAGATAACCCTATTTATGATTATGCATGGGGTTCACAAGTCCATGTTCTATAATTTCCTCTTTGACATGGGGTTCTTTGAAGTGTGTCATAATTGTCCAGGGTCCAAATCAAAGAGTATAATCATCATTAAGTTCATGCTTGTAACACCCCGATTTCGGTGGCGTCACTTTAGTAACTCAAAATAAAATAAAGCGGAAAAAGCAGGTATTTTTTTTTTGTTTTGTTTAAATAAAAAGACTTGTCGAAATAAAGACTCAACCCAATCGCGATTAACAGCGATTAATATACAATACAAGCACAGCCCTCGCTGCAACTAAACATCGTCACGAGTGACCTCCAGTGACGGAAAGGTAGTGCCCGTGGCCAAATATGTACAAACTAAAACAAAGGTTAAGTATTCTGAGTACAGTCCTCCAACGAAAGTAAGTCGGCCCAAAACGGCCTCAAAAGACTTCCTACGTCCGACAAACTCCCTGTGATCCTCATGGAAGGGAATCACACAAAAAGCTAATAGTCGGGAACCTACCCTGCCCCAAAATACAACTGATGAATCAGAGCTATGACCATGACAACCAAAATCAGTAACTCTAACCACCCATATCCTACACCACTATCTTCGACCCTCATCTGATCTTCCATGAAGTCCGGGTCCACGTCGAAGGCTCAGTAGTAGTCATTTCGCTCCGGGTCCTCCCCGAACGACGAACCTTCTTGAATCATCTGTTGAACGTCTGGCAGCAGGCCGACCGCCCAAACACAAACATACAAACAAAGCCACGGCGCTAGGGTCAACTCACGGAATATAGTAGATAATACAAACAGCATGTGAAGAATAAGGGGGTATGTATATATATATGTTGTATATATATATTTATATGTTCTGTATTGCCTACCCTAAGGTATATACTTAGCATGTTATCAAGGCTCTAATAACAATTCAATGAATAATATCTCAACAATACAATAAGCATTATCTCAACAATTCCATATTGGGTGCATGTATGCATGCAATGTCAATTCAAACGTTGATCCCAAAAATAGGCATGTCAAGTCGATCCAACCCATTGGGTCGAACACAAGGACTCGCACACGCAGTAAATGACAACGCCAAGTCGGTTCTCTCATTAGAGTCGAACATACGGACGTTGCGCGCGTCTAATGACTATCGCCGAATCGATCCAATCCCTCGGATTGAATATAAGGATCCGCGCGTGTCGAAAGATTATCGCTGAATCGGTCCAATCCCTCGGATTGAACTCACGGACTCACGCGAGTTTATATGGCGATGGCTGAATCGATCCAATCCATCGGATTGAATATAAGGATTCACGCGTGCCCGAGTGACTACCGCCGAATCGATCCAATCCCTCGGATTGAATATAAGGATTCACGCGTGTCAAACGATTATTGCCGAATCGGTCCAACCCGTCGGGTTGAACATAAGGATTCGCGCCCGTTAAGCCGAAGATAATGTCGATTATGCGACAAAATGAATTAATCAAAAGAAGAAAGAATGAACTTGGAACTCATAGTTCCCGGCTAAACTTTAGATAGCCAAACAATAAACTGCTCATCGAGCGAAGAGTACCGAAGTACTTGGAAACTTATAATTTCCGGCTAAACTTTAGATAGTCAAACAATAAACTGCTCATCGAGCAAAAGAGTATCAACATACTCGGAAACTTGTAAGTTTCTTCTAAACTTGGACTCGGCGACCCTTCTCATCTTTCAAACTAATATTCAAGCTCCAAGCTCTTATCTAAGGTTGTTACCATTATTCAATGGTTTTAGAGATTGATTAATGTCTTATGAGTTTTCCTTGAGAAAATAGGTTTCTTTTAATCTTATAATACTTCCTATAAGTTTCAGGGATCCCATAATCCCAAACAATTCCTTGAGAAGGTCTCGATCCATTAAAACATAACAAGGTCCGAACTCCGTTCGTCCTTTCGAACTCTCTCAAAAATCTCATAAAATTCGGCATGACTTGCCCGTTATCCTCACTCATCAGTATCACAGATATAAGTGGAATAGCATAACTAAACCAGCGCAATCAATAAGCATAAACAGCATATTCCAACACATCCTAGATTAACCAGCAAACGGCCGAAGCCTCTCAGAAAACATTTTTCCATAAAGCGATAAACAATATCCAAGCAATATTCAATATCAACACAATAACCCAGTCGAATTGATCGACGCCTACAAGGAGATAGCTAGTAAGTAAGTTGCCCTAACCTCGAGTTGTTCTAGTCTCGCGGTGCAGGTCTCGCTCACAAGCTTGTTCAGTCAAGCCCAAGGTTTCCACAAACGAACCTTAGAGCAAACAAAGCAGAAATCAATCAAATTAAGTCGACATAATCGAAACAATACTAACTAGAGTTAGACAAAGCTCAAGAAACTTCAGAGTACAACACTTAGGCACGAATGAAAGGGCTTTCCCCGAATGGATGAGTTTTGACTCGATTCAAGTTTTGTGCAAAAACACTTTATTCGCTAAAACGTGCATAACTCGAGCTACAGAACTCGGAATGACACGAAACCGGCGCCAAAATTTCGACAATTGAAAGAGCTACGCAATGGCTCAGGTCATAGAGACCCAAAAATTATTTTTGGACACGGTACCCAAGCAAATAGGTTTCGGCCACTATGGAAAATAGGGTTTTCGAACTTTTTCTTCGATCTAAATCAATTCCTAGGTATTCTTAGGCGATATCTAGGCCAGGGAAACTCTCAGAAAAATTATCGGGTTAAAACTGTCGCAGGGGTATTTTGGTCAATATTTTTAGCTCAGAATTTCAAAACTGAATTTTTGAAAAACAAATTGGATGGGGACGTCCACAACGACGTTTATGACGACAAATCCTACTAGCACTAAGCCAAGTCGATAGATTAGAGCGTAAAGGTTGCGACTTTGCCGAAAAATGGGTATTTAGGGTAGAAATTGATTCCGGCGGCATTTCGTCGACATTTGACAAAATCTAATCCGCAGAACACGCTCAGGAGCATGCAGGGAAGAAGTTTAGACGCTGAAATCAACTGATTTGAACAGTTTTTCAAAAACCTCAAAATTTTGAACTCAGAAAGTCGCAGGAGAAATGGACAGAAACGACGATTCGAAGGAGAGTATAGATTACCTACCTCGAGGTCTTCGATTAGTGACGATCGGTGAAGCAAACGGGCAAGAAACGGAAAAACTCTTCTTCTCCTCCTTCCTCCTTGAAAGCCACGGCCAAAATGGGTGCAGGTGATGGTTTTTTTTTTGTTTTTTCTATTTTTCAAAGTATATATAGGAAATGGAAAACGCGGGAAAATGATTATTTCGCGATTCCGATTTTTCCTGTGCATTCCTCTGTAAATTCTAAGATAGGTTCTGGCGACAGAATTCCAGAACTCAAAATAGGATTCTTGGAATTAAACCAGAAGATCCAAGATCGGCATAAGTCGGTGTAAGTCGGTTTATCCCGAAAAACTACTTTTTGCAGTGATCGTCGGATGAGAAAACTTCCTTCTGAAGAAAGATCAGAATTGACGAGAGAAATAGGAGAACGCGGGTGGAATCTTCTTTTGCAGCTCCGAATAGAAAAAGTCTTCATCGTCTGTCGATCTTAGGTTTTCTCGAACTATCAGGGATTCCGTTTCGGCAAACTTCCGAGAATTGGAATTTGACGTTCGTACTTTCCAGGATTTCGCATCGAAATGGTTGTTTAAGGACGGAAAAGAGAAGTTCTAACATTTCTCTGAGGATTTTTGGAATTAGTTTCCATCGTGTCCTAAAACGTAAATTAACTATTCACTAATACCTTTGACCTAGGATTAAGCGTATGTTAGTCGTGCTATAACTCTTTCGGTTTTTCGATACATTCTTGGACTTTTCCTGAACCTCTTTCCTTCCCAAATTTATCTTAATCAAATAACTTTTTTATTTTATTCACTTATCCAAAGCGTTAAAACTTGGGCCTTACATTACTACCCTCCAAAAAGAAAGTTTCGACCTCGAAACTTAAGGGTCAGTAAAAAGTTCTGGATACTGTTCCTTGATCTTTTCCTTCAGCTCTGTAAGGCCCAAGTTTTAACGCTTTGGATAAGTGAATAAAATAAAAAAGTTATTTGATTAAGATAAATTTGGGAAGGAAAGAGGTTCAGGAAAAGTCCAAGAATGTATCGAAAAACCGAAAGAGTTATAGCACGACTAACATACGCTTAATCCTAGGTCAAAGGTATTAGTGAATAGTTAATTTACGTTTTAGGACACGATGGAAACTAATTCCAAAAATCCTCAGAGAAATGTTAGAACTTCTCTTTTCCGTCCTTAAACAACCATTTCGATGCGAAATCCTGGAAAGTACGAACGTCAAATTCCAATTCTCGGAAGTTTGCCGAAACGGAATCCCTGATAGTTCGAGAAAACCTAAGATCGACAGACGATGAAGACTTTTTCTATTCGGAGCTGCAAAAGAAGATTCCACCCGCGTTCTCCTATTTCTCTCGTCAATTCTGATCTTTCTTCAGAAGGAAGTTTTCTCATCCGACGATCACTGCAAAAAGTAGTTTTTCGGGATAAACCGACTTACACCGACTTATGCCGATCTTGGATCTTCTGGTTTAATTCCAAGAATCCTATTTTGAGTTCTGGAATTCTGTCGCCAGAACCTATCTTAGAATTTACAGAGGAATGCACAGGAAAAATCGGAATCGCGAAATAATCATTTTCCCGCGTTTTCCATTTCCTATATATACTTTGAAAAATAGAAAAAACAAAAAAAAACCATCACCTGCACCCATTTTGGCCGTGGCTTTCAAGGAGGAAGGAGGAGAAGAAGAGTTTTTCCGTTTCTTGCCCGTTTGCTTCACCGATCGTCACTAATCGAAGACCTCGAGGTAGGTAATCTATACTCTCCTTCGAATCGTCGTTTCTGTCCATTTCTCCTGCGACTTTCTGAGTTCAAAATTTTGAGGTTTTTGAAAAACTGTTCAAATCAGTTGATTTCAGCGTCTAAACTTCTTCCCTGCATGCTCCTGAGCGTGTTCTGCGGATTAGATTTTGTCAAATGTCGACGAAATGCCGCCGGAATCAATTTCTACCCTAAATACCCATTTTTCGGCAAAGTCGCAACCTTTACGCTCTAATCTATCGACTTGGCTTAGTGCTAGTAGGATTTGTCGTCATAAACGTCGTTGTGGACGTCCCCATCCAATTTGTTTTTCAAAAATTCAGTTTTGAAATTCTGAGCTAAAAATATTGACCAAAATACCCCTGCGACAGTTTTAACCCGATAATTTTTCTGAGAGTTTCCCTGGCCTAGATATCGCCTAAGAATACCTAGGAATTGATTTAGATCGAAGAAAAAGTTCGAAAACCCTATTTTCCATAGTGGCCGAAACCTATTTGCTTGGGTACCGTGTCCAAAAATAATTTTTGGGTCTCTATGACCTGAGCCATTGCGTAGCTCTTTCAATTGTCGAAATTTTGGCGCCGGTTTCGTGTCATTCCGAGTTCTGTAGCTCGAGTTATGCACGTTTTAGCGAATAAAGTGTTTTTGCACAAAACTTGAATCGAGTCAAAACTCATCCATTCGGGGAAAGCCCTTTCATTCGTGCCTAAGTGTTGTACTCTGAAGTTTCTTGAGCTTTGTCTAACTCTAGTTAGTATTGTTTCGATTATGTCGACTTAATTTGATTGATTTCTGCTTTGTTTGCTCTAAGGTTCGTTTGTGGAAACCTTGGGCTTGACTGAACAAGCTTGTGAGCGAGACCTGCACCGCGAGACTAGAACAACTCGAGGTTAGGGCAACTTACTTACTAGCTATCTCCTTGTAGGCGTCGATCAATTCGACTGGGTTATTGTGTTGATATTGAATATTGCTTGGATATTGTTTATCGCTTTATGGAAAAATGTTTTCTGAGAGGCTTCGGCCGTTTGCTGGTTAATCTAGGATGTGTTGGAATATGCTGTTTATGCTTATTGATTGCGCTGGTTTAGTTATGCTATTCCACTTATATCTGTGATACTGATGAGTGAGGATAACGGGCAAGTCATGCCGAATTTTATGAGATTTTTGAGAGAGTTCGAAAGGACGAACGGAGTTCGGACCTTGTTATGTTTTAATGGATCGAGACCTTCTCAAGGAATTGTTTGGGATTATGGGATCCCTGAAACTTATAGGAAGTATTATAAGATTAAAAGAAACCTATTTTCTCAAGGAAAACTCATAAGACATTAATCAATCTCTAAAACCATTGAATAATGGTAACAACCTTAGATAAGAGCTTGGAGCTTGAATATTAGTTTGAAAGATGAGAAGGGTCGCCGAGTCCAAGTTTAGAAGAAACTTACAAGTTTCCGAGTATGTTGATACTCTTTTGCTCGATGAGCAGTTTATTGTTTGACTATCTAAAGTTTAGCCGGAAATTATAAGTTTCCAAGTACTTCGGTACTCTTCGCTCGATGAGCAGTTTATTGTTTGGCTATCTAAAGTTTAGCCGGGAACTATGAGTTCCAAGTTCATTCTTTCTTCTTTTGATTAATTCATTTTGTCGCATAATCGACATTATCTTCGGCTTAACGGGCGCGAATCCTTATGTTCAACCCGACGGGTTGGACCGATTCGGCAATAATCGTTTGACACGCGTGAATCCTTATATTCAATCCGAGGGATTGGATCGATTCGGCGGTAGTCACTCGGGCACGCGTGAATCCTTATATTCAATCCGATGGATTGGATCGATTCAGCCATCGCCATATAAACTCGCGTGAGTCCGTGAGTTCAATCCGAGGGATTGGACCGATTCAGCGATAATCTTTCGACACGCGCGGATCCTTATATTCAATCCGAGGGATTGGATCGATTCGGCGATAGTCATTAGACGCGCGCAACGTCCGTATGTTCGACTCTAATGAGAGAACCGACTTGGCGTTGTCATTTACTGCGTGTGCGAGTCCTTGTGTTCGACCCAATGGGTTGGATCGACTTGACATGCCTATTTTTGGGATCAACGTTTGAATTGACATTGCATGCATACATGCACCCAATATGGAATTGTTGAGATAATGCTTATTGTATTGTTGAGATATTATTCATTGAATTGTTATTAGAGCCTTGATAACATGCTAAGTATATACCTTAGGGTAGGCAATACAGAACATATAAATATATATATACAACATATATATATACATACCCCCTTATTCTTCACATGCTGTTTGTATTATCTACTATATTCCGTGAGTTGACCCTAGCGCCGTGGCTTTGTTTGTATGTTTGTGTTTGGGCGGTCGGCCTGCTGCCAGACGTTCAACAGATGATTCAAGAAGGTTCGTCGTTCGGGGAGGACCCGGAGCGAAATGACTACTACTGAGCCTTCGACGTGGACCCGGACTTCATGGAAGATCAGATGAGGGTCGAAGATAGTGGTGTAGGATATGGGTGGTTAGAGTTACTGATTTTGGTTGTCATGGTCATAGCTCTGATTCATCAGTTGTATTTTGGGGCAGGGTAGGTTCCCGACTATTAGCTTTTTGTGTGATTCCCTTCCATGAGGATCACAGGGAGTTTGTCGGACGTAGGAAGTCTTTTGAGGCCGTTTTGGGCCGACTTACTTTCGTTGGAGGACTGTACTCAGAATACTTAACCTTTGTTTTAGTTTGTACATATTTGGCCACGGGCACTACCTTTCCGTCACTGGAGGTCACTCGTGACGATGTTTAGTTGCAGCGAGGGCTGTGCTTGTATTGTATATTAATCGCTGTTAATCGCGATTGGGTTGAGTCTTTATTTCGACAAGTCTTTTTATTTAAACAAAACAAAAAAAAAATACCTGCTTTTTTCCGCTTTATTTTATTTTGAGTTACTAAAGTGACGCCACCGAAATCGGGGTGTTACATTGTGGTATCAGAGCTTAGTCGAGTCTTTTGGGAGCCGTGGGAAATAGGTCTTCTGTGCTAGGTTGTGTGACTCTGCAAAGAGTAAAAATTGATTGTCTGCCAAGCGATTTTTCGCTTAGAATTGATTGAAGTTAGTACTTAATCATATTGTATAGTTATGCTAGATGCTATCTTATGGTTAGTACTAACTGTTTGTTTAACTAAACAGAACATGGAGAACATGAACCAACTCGCTGGGGCAATGACTGCTATGGCCCAGGCAATGACAAATCAAACTGCGGAGAACGCTCAGTTGCGTGCTGACAAAGCTGAACGTGAGCGACATAAGCGGGAGAGGGAGGTAGCCCTGGACCAGAATAGGGGATTGAATGATTTTAGAAGGCAGGATCCACCCAAGTTCACAGGTGGGACTGACCCGGACAATGCGGATCTATGGATCCAAGAGATTGAGAAGATTTTCGAAGTACTACAGACTAGTGAAGGGGCCAAGGTGGGCCTGGCAACTTATCTGCTGCTGGGCGATGCTGAGTACTGGTGGAGGGGTACCAGAGGAATGATGGAAGCAAATAATGTGGAAGTGAACTGGGCTTCATTTCGTGCTGCTTTTCTGGAGAAGTATTTTCCAGATAGTGCTCGTGACGAGCGTGAGGCACAGTTTCTGACTCTTCGTCAGGGTAGCATGTCCATTCCGGAATATGCTGCTAAGCTGGAATCGTTGGCCAAACACTTTCGATTCTTCCGCAATGGGGTTGATGAACCCTACATGTGCAAACGCTTTGTGAATGGGCTGAGGCCTGACATTGAGGACTCAGTGAAACCGTTGGGAATCATGCGCTTCCAGTCCTTGGTTGAGAAAGCCACAGAAGTGGAGTTAATGAAGAACAAGAGGTTGAATCGTGCTGGAACTGGAGGACCAGTAAGGTCAGGTCCTCAGAACTATAAAGGAAGAGGTAAATTCCAACAGAAGAAGCCGTATCAACGCCCTTTGAGGGAAGGTTTTACCTCGGGGCAGTATAAGCCCATAAATGCTACCGGAGGAACAGGAAACAAGACTTCGGGCCAAGGAGTAACGTGTTACAGGTGCAAGAAGGTGGGGCACTACTCTAACAAGTGTCCAGACGGGGGACCTCTATGTTTCAATTGCAACCGTCCGGGGCATCAAGCCAAGGATTGCAATGTAACCAGGGTTGAGCCATCTGTGCCTACGGTGAGAGGAAGACATCCTGCTGCACGGGGAGGAGTCTATGTCTCGTGCGGCGAGGGAGCTGGTAGACTAGTCAGAGGAGAGCACACGAACGATGGTAACCTTCTAACTATTCCTTCTCATTCTAGGATAACATGCTTTATTACTCTCGTAGAACGTGCAACACACCTAACTTGCCTTTACTGTCAAGCTTTGACTTTATAGTTATTACGCCTAATAATACTTTATTTGACCGTTGCTCGTGTTTAAACTATAGAAGTTACACGAGGTTTAGAATAACACGTTAAGCCTAGAAAGTAGTCTTGCACCGATGCGTTTAACAAAGGAGCTAGAAGTTGAAGAATGAATCTCCGAGAGATTCCGTATGGATAGTATACGTATGGTGTCGAGAGTGTGTAGTTCCGTAGCGGCATCATTGAGGATTTAATATCAGGGTAATTGTGACTACTGGATGATAGGAACTCATTGACTGTTCCAGTGGGTTTTTCTAAATCTTCACCTTCGATGTATTAGGCCTGATCAACTTAATATTGAGGGGGTGATATTCGGAATCAGAACTGGCAATGGACTTTGATAGATGGATTGGTAAGGTTGATTTGATTGGATCGAGGATTAGTTGACTTGGGAGGTAAAGTTCGTGTGAAGTATTTGTTTGCTTGCGAAGGAGTTATAGTTTTAAGAAAAGGATATTCATTTAAGAAGTATTGAAGAATTAAAGGACATTTGAGGTCCAAACTTGGTGAAAGTTTAGGTTTAAGTCTATAATTCTTGCCTTAAGTGTTTAGGACTCAAAGTTTGTCAGGTCTTGAAACGAGAGACTAAGTATCGGATTGATTGGAGGACGATCTAGTTACAGAAATAAAGAGTTAGTATTAAGATGAATACTTGAGGTTGTTATATGTGGACAAATTTCTTAGAGTCTAAGAGTGAATGGGACTTTGTTATGAAGTCCGATGTTGCATGCTGGGGTTAGCAAGTGATTTTCACTAAGTTGAATGAGGGTCTTAGGGTTAAGATTGACCTTGGGAGGTGAAAATCATGTACGAATAAGATATTTAGTGGTGTTAGCATTAACGATTGTAGTTAAACCTCAGAATGTTGAGGGATCGGATGATAAAATGACTAGTTAAGTTTCCCGAGGTACAGTTATGATTTGATCTTCTAGGGAATAAGTTCGGATTTGGGGGAAGTGTTAAGGATTTTAGGTAATTGTAAAGTGGGTTGTGAATAAGTGAAGGTTGGTTTTATGGTTCGGGTAAGGGAAGTCTCGAAAAAGGGGAGATGACAATGATGGATTGTAAGATATTGATATGATGATTAGCTTATAAGTTGTTGATGAACGGATGTTAAAAGGGATTGGGTCTAGCGATGCACAAGGTATCAAGACTTGAGTCGAGTTTTAATTTGAATGATGACTAAGTAGAAGATTGATTTCATGGTGCGAATGAGGATAGTTACGAAGTTGGAATCGACGTTAATGGACTAGTAGATTCCAAGGGAATAGTTCGTCTATGAGTTATAGAGCGATCGAGTTAAGTTTTGAATCATGAGTGGAGGTCACAAAAGCAAGTTGAGCATTCACCCTGGAAGGAAAAAGATGTATCAGGACTTGAAGGTGAATTTTTGGTGGCCAGGGATGAAGAGACAAGTGGCAGGATATGTAGCTGCATGTTTAATCTGTCAGAAGGCGAAGGTGGAACATCAGAAATCTTCAGGTATGCTACAGAGCTTGGATGTACCTCAATGGAAATGGGATAGCATATCGATGGATTTTGTCGTGGCGTTGCCAAGAACTCAAAAAGGATATGATTCGATTTGGGTAGTCGTGGATCGATTGACTAAGTCGGCTCATTTCATACCTGTGAGGACCACGTACAACGTGGAGAAGCTATCAGAGATATATATAGCTGAGATTGTGCGACTTCATGGAGTGCCAATAAGTATCGTTTCCGATAGAGACCCGAAGTTTACTTCACATTTGTGGGGAGCTATTCATAATGCTTTGGGAACGAGGCTGAGATTAAGTTCTGCTTATCATCCACAGACTGATGGGCAAACTGAGAGAGAACTATCCAATCATTGGAGGATTTGCTACGAGCTTGCGTGTTAGGCAACAAGGGCAGTTGGGATACCCTAATGCCACTGATTGAGTTCACATACAACAACAGTTTTCATACGACTATAGGCATGGCACCGTATGAGGCATTGTATGGCCGCAAGTGTAGAACACCTTTATGTTGGTATCAAGATGGAGAGAATTTGTTAGTAGGACCGGAACTTCTGCAACAGACAACTGAGAAGATTAAACAGATCAGGGAGAAGATGAAGGCTTCTCAGAGTAGACAGAAGAGCTATGCAGATCAAAGGCGCAGAACCCTGGAATTCGAAGAAGGAGATCATGTGTTTCTGCGAGTTACCCAGACTACAGGAGTTGGTCGAGCAATCAAGTCAAGAAAGCTGACGCCAAAGTTCATTGGACCTTATCAGATTACTCGTCGTGTAGGACCGGTAGCTTATCAGATCGCATTACCGCCTTTTCTATCAAACGTTCACGATGTATTCCATGTGTCACAACTGCGGAAGTATATTGCTGATCCGACGCACGTCATCGAGCTGGATGACATTGAGTTGAAGGATAACTTGTCTTTCGAGACACCGCCAATCAGCATTGGTGACACAAGGGTAAAGCAGTTGAGGGGTAAAGAGATCGAGTTAGTGAAGGTTATTTGGAACAAGGACACCGGCGATGCAACGTGGGAGCTGAAGGAAAAGATCAAGGAACAGTATCCAGAACTTTTTACTGACCCTTAAGTTTCGAGGTCGAAACTTTCTTTTTGGAGGGTAGTAATGTAAGGCCCAAGTTTTAACGCTTTGGATAAGTGAATAAAATAAAAAAGTTATTTGATTAAGATAAATTTGGGAAGGAAAGAGGTTCAGGAAAAGTCCAAGAATGTATCGAAAAACCGAAAGAGTTATAGCACGACTAACATACGCTTAATCCTAGGTCAAAGGTATTAGTGAATAGTTAATTTACGTTTTAGGACACGATGGAAACTAATTCCAAAAATCCTCAGAGAAATGTTAGAACTTCTCTTTTCCGTCCTTAAACAACCATTTCGATGCGAAATCCTGGAAAGTACGAACGTCAAATTCCAATTCTCGGAAGTTTGCCGAAACGGAATCCCTGATAGTTCGAGAAAACCTAAGATCGACAGACGATGAAGACTTTTTCTATTCGGAGCTGCAAAAGAAGATTCCACCCGCGTTCTCCTATTTCTCTCGTCAATTCTGATCTTTCTTCAGAAGGAAGTTTTCTCATCCGACGATCACTGCAAAAAGTAGTTTTTCGGGATAAACCGACTTACACCGACTTATGCCGATCTTGGATCTTCTGGTTTAATTCCAAGAATCCTATTTTGAGTTCTGGAATTCTGTCGCCAGAACCTATCTTAGAATTTACAGAGGAATGCACAGGAAAAATCGGAATCGCGAAATAATCATTTTCCCGCGTTTTCCATTTCCTATATATACTTTGAAAAATAGAAAAAAACAAAAAAAAACCATCACCTGCACCCATTTTGGCCGTGGCTTTCAAGGAGGAAGGAGGAGAAGAAGAGTTTTTCCGTTTCTTGCCCGTTTGCTTCACCGATCGTCACTAATCGAAGACCTCGAGGTAGGTAATCTATACTCTCCTTCGAATCGTCGTTTCTGTCCATTTCTCCTGCGACTTTCTGAGTTCAAAATTTTGAGGTTTTTGAAAAACTGTTCAAATCAGTTGATTTCAGCGTCTAAACTTCTTCCCTGCATGCTCCTGAGCGTGTTCTGCGGATTAGATTTTGTCAAATGTCGACGAAATGCCGCCGGAATCAATTTCTACCCTAAATACCCATTTTTCGGCAAAGTCGCAACCTTTACGCTCTAATCTATCGACTTGGCTTAGTGCTAGTAGGATTTGTCGTCATAAACGTCGTTGTGGACGTCCCCATCCAATTTGTTTTTCAAAAATTCAGTTTTGAAATTCTGAGCTAAAAATATTGACCAAAATACCCCTGCGACAGTTTTAACCCGATAATTTTTCTGAGAGTTTCCCTGGCCTAGATATCGCCTAAGAATACCTAGGAATTGATTTAGATCGAAGAAAAAGTTCGAAAACCCTATTTTCCATAGTGGCCGAAACCTATTTGCTTGGGTACCGTGTCCAAAAATAATTTTTGGGTCTCTATGACCTGAGCCATTGCGTAGCTCTTTCAATTGTCGAAATTTTGGCGCCGGTTTCGTGTCATTCCGAGTTCTGTAGCTCGAGTTATGCACGTTTTAGCGAATAAAGTGTTTTTGCACAAAACTTGAATCGAGTCAAAACTCATCCATTCGGGGAAAGCCCTTTCATTCGTGCCTAAGTGTTGTACTCTGAAGTTTCTTGAGCTTTGTCTAACTCTAGTTAGTATTGTTTCGATTATGTCGACTTAATTTGATTGATTTCTGCTTTGTTTGCTCTAAGGTTCGTTTGTGGAAACCTTGGGCTTGACTGAACAAGCTTGTGAGCGAGACCTGCACCGCGAGACTAGAACAACTCGAGGTTAGGGCAACTTACTTACTAGCTATCTCCTTGTAGGCGTCGATCAATTCGACTGGGTTATTGTGTTGATATTGAATATTGCTTGGATATTGTTTATCGCTTTATGGAAAAATGTTTTCTGAGAGGCTTCGGCCGTTTGCTGGTTAATCTAGGATGTGTTGGAATATGCTGTTTATGCTTATTGATTGCGCTGGTTTAGTTATGCTATTCCACTTATATCTGTGATACTGATGAGTGAGGATAACGGGCAAGTCATGCCGAATTTTATGAGATTTTTGAGAGAGTTCGAAAGGACGAACGGAGTTCGGACCTTGTTATGTTTTAATGGATCGAGACCTTCTCAAGGAATTGTTTGGGATTATGGGATCCCTGAAACTTATAGGAAGTATTATAAGATTAAAAGAAACCTATTTTCTCAAGGAAAACTCATAAGACATTAATCAATCTCTAAAACCATTGAATAATGGTAACAACCTTAGATAAGAGCTTGGAGCTTGAATATTAGTTTGAAAGATGAGAAGGGTCGCCGAGTCCAAGTTTAGAAGAAACTTACAAGTTTCCGAGTATGTTGATACTCTTTTGCTCGATGAGCAGTTTATTGTTTGACTATCTAAAGTTTAGCCGGAAATTATAAGTTTCCAAGTACTTCGGTACTCTTCGCTCGATGAGCAGTTTATTGTTTGGCTATCTAAAGTTTAGCCGGGAACTATGAGTTCCAAGTTCATTCTTTCTTCTTTTGATTAATTCATTTTGTCGCATAATCGACATTATCTTCGGCTTAACGGGCGCGAATCCTTATGTTCAACCCGACGGGTTGGACCGATTCGGCAATAATCGTTTGACACGCGTGAATCCTTATATTCAATCCGAGGGATTGGATCGATTCGGCGGTAGTCACTCGGGCACGCGTGAATCCTTATATTCAATCCGATGGATTGGATCGATTCAGCCATCGCCATATAAACTCGCGTGAGTCCGTGAGTTCAATCCGAGGGATTGGACCGATTCAGCGATAATCTTTCGACACGCGCGGATCCTTATATTCAATCCGAGGGATTGGATCGATTCGGCGATAGTCATTAGACGCGCGCAACGTCCGTATGTTCGACTCTAATGAGAGAACCGACTTGGCGTTGTCATTTACTGCGTGTGCGAGTCCTTGTGTTCGACCCAATGGGTTGGATCGACTTGACATGCCTATTTTTGGGATCAACGTTTGAATTGACATTGCATGCATACATGCACCCAATATGGAATTGTTGAGATAATGCTTATTGTATTGTTGAGATATTATTCATTGAATTGTTATTAGAGCCTTGATAACATGCTAAGTATATACCTTAGGGTAGGCAATACAGAACATATAAATATATATATACAACATATATATATACATACCCCCTTATTCTTCACATGCTGTTTGTATTATCTACTATATTCCGTGAGTTGACCCTAGCGCCGTGGCTTTGTTTGTATGTTTGTGTTTGGGCGGTCGGCCTGCTGCCAGACGTTCAACAGATGATTCAAGAAGGTTCGTCGTTCGGGGAGGACCCGGAGCGAAATGACTACTACTGAGCCTTCGACGTGGACCCGGACTTCATGGAAGATCAGATGAGGGTCGAAGATAGTGGTGTAGGATATGGGTGGTTAGAGTTACTGATTTTGGTTGTCATGGTCATAGCTCTGATTCATCAGTTGTATTTTGGGGCAGGGTAGGTTCCCGACTATTAGCTTTTTGTGTGATTCCCTTCCATGAGGATCACAGGGAGTTTGTCGGACGTAGGAAGTCTTTTGAGGCCGTTTTGGGCCGACTTACTTTCGTTGGAGGACTGTACTCAGAATACTTAACCTTTGTTTTAGTTTGTACATATTTGGCCACGGGCACTACCTTTCCGTCACTGGAGGTCACTCGTGACGATGTTTAGTTGCAGCGAGGGCTGTGCTTGTATTGTATATTAATCGCTGTTAATCGCGATTGGGTTGAGTCTTTATTTCGACAAGTCTTTTTATTTAAACAAAACAAAAAAAAAATACCTGCTTTTTTCCGCTTTATTTTATTTTGAGTTACTAAAGTGACGCCACCGAAATCGGGGTGTTACAAGCTCCCACGTTGCATCGCCGGTGTCCTTGTTCCAAATAACCTTCACTAACTCGATCTCTTTACCCCTCAACTGCTTTACCCTTGTGTCACCAATGCTGATTGGCGGTGTCTCGAAAGACAAGTTATCCTTCAACTCAATGTCATCCAGCTCGATGACGTGCGTCGGATCAGCAATATACTTCCGCAGTTGTGACACATGGAATACATCGTGAACGTTTGATAGAAAAGGCGGTAATGCGATCTGATAAGCTACCGGTCCTACACGACGAGTAATCTGATAAGGTCCAATGAACTTTGGCGTCAGCTTTCTTGACTTGATTGCTCGACCAACTCCTGTAGTCTGGGTAACTCGCAGAAACACATGATCTCCTTCTTCGAATTCCAGGGTTCTGCGCCTTTGATCTGCATAGCTCTTCTGTCTACTCTGAGAAGCCTTCATCTTCTCCCTGATCTGTTTAATCTTCTCAGTTGTCTGTTGCAGAAGTTCCGGTCCTACTAACAAATTCTCTCCATCTTGATACCAACATAAAGGTGTTCTACACTTGCGGCCATACAATGCCTCATACGGTGCCATGCCTATAGTCGTATGAAAACTGTTGTTGTATGTGAACTCAATCAGTGGCATTAGGGTATCCCAACTGCCCTTGTTGCCTAACACGCAAGCTCGTAGCAAATCCTCCAATGATTGGATAGTTCTCTCTCAGTTTGCCCATCAGTCTGTGGATGATAAGCAGAACTTAATCTCAGCCTCGTTCCCAAAGCATTATGAATAGCTCCCCACAAATGTGAAGTAAACTTCGGGTCTCTATCGGAAACGATACTTATTGGCACTCCATGAAGTCGCACAATCTCAGCTATATATATCTCTGATAGCTTCTCCACGTTGTACGTGGTCCTCACAGGTATGAAATGAGCCGACTTAGTCAATCGATCCACGACTACCCAAATCGAATCATATCCTTTTTGAGTTCTTGGCAACGCCACGACAAAATCCATCGATATGCTATCCCATTTCCATTGAGGTACATCCAAGCTCTGTAGCATACCTGAAGATTTCTGATGTTCCACCTTCGCCTTCTGACAGATTAAACATGCAGCTACATATCCTGCCACTTGTCTCTTCATCCCTGGCCACCAAAAATTCACCTTCAAGTCCTGATACATCTTTTTCCTTCCAGGGTGAATGCTCAACTTGCTTTTGTGACCTCCACTCATGATTCAAAACTTAACTCGATCGCTCTATAACTCATAGACGAACTATTCCCTTGGAATCTACTAGTCCATTAACGTCGATTCCAACTTCGTAACTATCCTCATTCGCACCATGAAATCAATCTTCTACTTAGTCATCATTCAAATTAAAACTCGACTCAAGTCTTGATACCTTGTGCATCGCTAGACCCAATCCCTTTTAACATCCGTTCATCAACAACTTATAAGCTAATCATCATATCAATATCTTACAATCCATCATTGTCATCTCCCCTTTTTCGAGACTTCCCTTACCCGAACCATAAAACCAACCTTCACTTATTCACAACCCACTTTACAATTACCTAAAATCCTTAACACTTCCCCCAAATCCGAACTTATTCCCTAGAAGATCAAATCATAACTGTACCTCGGGAAACTTAACTAGTCATTTTATCATCCGATCCCTCAACATTCTGAGGTTTAACTACAATCGTTAATGCTAACACCACTAAATATCTTATTCGTACATGATTTTCACCTCCCAAGGTCAATCTTAACCCTAAGACCCTCATTCAACTTAGTGAAAATCACTTGCTAACCCCAGCATGCAACATCGGACTTCATAACAAAGTCCCATTCACTCTTAGACTCTAAGAAATTTGTCCACATATAACAACCTCAAGTATTCATCTTAATACTAACTCTTTATTTCTGTAACTAGATCGTCCTCCAATCAATCCGATACTTAGTCTCTCGTTTCAAGACCTGACAAACTTTGAGTCCTAAACACTTAAGGCAAGAATTATAGACTTAAACCTAAACTTTCACCAAGTTTGGACCTCAAATGTCCTTTAATTCTTCAATACTTCTTAAATGAATATCCTTTTCTTAAAACTATAACTCCTTCGCAAGCAAACAAATACTTCACACGAACTTTACCTCCCAAGTCAACTAATCCTCGATCCAATCAAATCAACCTTACCAATCCATCTATCAAAGTCCATTGCCAGTTCTGATTCCGAATATCACCCCCTCAATATTAAGTTGATCAGGCCTAATACATCGAAGGTGAAGATTTAGAAAAACCCACTGGAACAGTCAATGAGTTCCTATCATCCAGTAGTCACAATTACCCTGATATTAAATCCTCAATGATGCCGCTACGGAACTACACACTCTCGACACCATACGTATACTATCCATACGGAATCTCTCGGAGATTCATTCTTCAACTTCTAGCTCCTTTGTTAAACGCATCGGTGCAAGACTACTTTCTAGGCTTAACGTGTTATTCTAAACCTCGTGTAACTTCTATAGTTTAAACACGAGCAACGGTCAAATAAAGTATTATTAGGCGTAATAACTATAAAGTCAAAGCTTGACAGTAAAGGCAAGTTAGGTGTGTTGCACGTTCTACGAGAGTAATAAAGCATGTTATCCTAGAATGAGAAGGAATAGTTAGAAGGTTACCATCGTTCGTGTGCTCTCCTCTGACTAGTCTACCAGCTCCCTCGCCGCACGAGACATAGACTCCTCCCCGTGCAGCAGGATGTCTTCCTCTCACCGTAGGCACAGATGGCTCAACCCTGGTTACATTGCAATCCTTGGCTTGATGCCCCGGACGGTTGCAATTGAAACATAGAGGTCCCCCGTCTGGACACTTGTTAGAGTAGTGCCCCACCTTCTTGCACCTGTAACACGTTACTCCTTGGCCCGAAGTCTTGTTTCCTGTTCCTCCGGTAGCATTTATGGGCTTATACTGCCCCGAGGTAAAACCTTCCCTCAAAGGGCGTTGATACGGCTTCTTCTGTTGGAATTTACCTCTTCCTTTATAGTTCTGAGGACCTGACCTTACTGGTCCTCCAGTTCCAGCACGATTCAACCTCTTGTTCTTCATTAACTCCACTTCTGTGGCTTTCTCAACCAAGGACTGGAAGCGCATGATTCCCAACGGTTTCACTGAGTCCTCAATGTCAGGCCTCAGCCCATTCACAAAGCGTTTGCACATGTAGGGTTCATCAACCCCATTGCGGAAGAATCGAAAGTGTTTGGCCAACGATTCCAGCTTAGCAGCATATTCCGGAATGGACATGCTACCCTGACGAAGAGTCAGAAACTGTGCCTCACGCTCGTCACGAGCACTATCTGGAAAATACTTCTCCAGAAAAGCAGCACGAAATGAAGCCCAGTTCACTTCCACATTATTTGCTTCCATCATTCCTCTGGTACCCCTCCACCAGTACTCAGCATCGCCCCGCAGCAGATAAGTTGCCAGGCCCACCTTGGCCCCTTCACTAGTCTGTAGTACTTCGAAAATCTTCTCAATCTCTTGGATCCATAGATCCGCATTGTCCGGGTCAGTCCCACCTGTGAACTTGGGTGGATCCTGCCTTCTAAAATCATTCAATCCCCTATTCTGGTCCAGGGCTACCTCCCTCTCACGCTTATGTCGCTCACGTTCAGCTTTGTCAGCACGCAACTGAGCGTTCTCCGCAGTTTGATTTGTCATTGCCTGGGCCATAGCAGTCATTGCCCCAGCGAGTTGGTTCATGTTCTCCATGTTCTGTTTAGTTAAACAAACAGTTAGTACTAACCATAAGATAGCATCTAGCATAACTATACAATATGATTAAGTACTAACTTCAATCAATTCTAAGCGAAAAATCGCTTGGCAGACAATCAATTTTTACTCTTTGCAGAGTCACACAACCTAGCACAGAAGACCTATTTCCCACGGCTCCCAAAAGACTCGACTAAGCTCTGATACCACAATGTAACACCCCGATTTCGGTGGCGTCACTTTAGTAACTCAAAATAAAATAAAGCGGAAAAAGCAGGTATTTTTTTTTTGTTTTGTTTAAATAAAAAGACTTGTCGAAATAAAGACTCAACCCAATCGCGATTAACAGCGATTAATATACAATACAAGCACAGCCCTCGCTGCAACTAAACATCGTCACGAGTGACCTCCAGTGACGGAAAGGTAGTGCCCGTGGCCAAATATGTACAAACTAAAACAAAGGTTAAGTATTCTGAGTACAGTCCTCCAACGAAAGTAAGTCGGCCCAAAACGGCCTCAAAAGACTTCCTACGTCCGACAAACTCCCTGTGATCCTCATGGAAGGGAATCACACAAAAAGCTAATAGTCGGGAACCTACCCTGCCCCAAAATACAACTGATGAATCAGAGCTATGACCATGACAACCAAAATCAGTAACTCTAACCACCCATATCCTACACCACTATCTTCGACCCTCATCTGATCTTCCATGAAGTCCGGGTCCACGTCGAAGGCTCAGTAGTAGTCATTTCGCTCCGGGTCCTCCCCGAACGACGAACCTTCTTGAATCATCTGTTGAACGTCTGGCAGCAGGCCGACCGCCCAAACACAAACATACAAACAAAGCCACGGCGCTAGGGTCAACTCACGGAATATAGTAGATAATACAAACAGCATGTGAAGAATAAGGGGGTATGTATATATATATGTTGTATATATATATTTATATGTTCTGTATTGCCTACCCTAAGGTATATACTTAGCATGTTATCAAGGCTCTAATAACAATTCAATGAATAATATCTCAACAATACAATAAGCATTATCTCAACAATTCCATATTGGGTGCATGTATGCATGCAATGTCAATTCAAACGTTGATCCCAAAAATAGGCATGTCAAGTCGATCCAACCCATTGGGTCGAACACAAGGACTCGCACACGCAGTAAATGACAACGCCAAGTCGGTTCTCTCATTAGAGTCGAACATACGGACGTTGCGCGCGTCTAATGACTATCGCCGAATCGATCCAATCCCTCGGATTGAATATAAGGATCCGCGCGTGTCGAAAGATTATCGCTGAATCGGTCCAATCCCTCGGATTGAACTCACGGACTCACGCGAGTTTATATGGCGATGGCTGAATCGATCCAATCCATCGGATTGAATATAAGGATTCACGCGTGCCCGAGTGACTACCGCCGAATCGATCCAATCCCTCGGATTGAATATAAGGATTCACGCGTGTCAAACGATTATTGCCGAATCGGTCCAACCCGTCGGGTTGAACATAAGGATTCGCGCCCGTTAAGCCGAAGATAATGTCGATTATGCGACAAAATGAATTAATCAAAAGAAGAAAGAATGAACTTGGAACTCATAGTTCCCGGCTAAACTTTAGATAGCCAAACAATAAACTGCTCATCGAGCGAAGAGTACCGAAGTACTTGGAAACTTATAATTTCCGGCTAAACTTTAGATAGTCAAACAATAAACTGCTCATCGAGCAAAAGAGTATCAACATACTCGGAAACTTGTAAGTTTCTTCTAAACTTGGACTCGGCGACCCTTCTCATCTTTCAAACTAATATTCAAGCTCCAAGCTCTTATCTAAGGTTGTTACCATTATTCAATGGTTTTAGAGATTGATTAATGTCTTATGAGTTTTCCTTGAGAAAATAGGTTTCTTTTAATCTTATAATACTTCCTATAAGTTTCAGGGATCCCATAATCCCAAACAATTCCTTGAGAAGGTCTCGATCCATTAAAACATAACAAGGTCCGAACTCCGTTCGTCCTTTCGAACTCTCTCAAAAATCTCATAAAATTCGGCATGACTTGCCCGTTATCCTCACTCATCAGTATCACAGATATAAGTGGAATAGCATAACTAAACCAGCGCAATCAATAAGCATAAACAGCATATTCCAACACATCCTAGATTAACCAGCAAACGGCCGAAGCCTCTCAGAAAACATTTTTCCATAAAGCGATAAACAATATCCAAGCAATATTCAATATCAACACAATAACCCAGTCGAATTGATCGACGCCTACAAGGAGATAGCTAGTAAGTAAGTTGCCCTAACCTCGAGTTGTTCTAGTCTCGCGGTGCAGGTCTCGCTCACAAGCTTGTTCAGTCAAGCCCAAGGTTTCCACAAACGAACCTTAGAGCAAACAAAGCAGAAATCAATCAAATTAAGTCGACATAATCGAAACAATACTAACTAGAGTTAGACAAAGCTCAAGAAACTTCAGAGTACAACACTTAGGCACGAATGAAAGGGCTTTCCCCGAATGGATGAGTTTTGACTCGATTCAAGTTTTGTGCAAAAACACTTTATTCGCTAAAACGTGCATAACTCGAGCTACAGAACTCGGAATGACACGAAACCGGCGCCAAAATTTCGACAATTGAAAGAGCTACGCAATGGCTCAGGTCATAGAGACCCAAAAATTATTTTTGGACACGGTACCCAAGCAAATAGGTTTCGGCCACTATGGAAAATAGGGTTTTCGAACTTTTTCTTCGATCTAAATCAATTCCTAGGTATTCTTAGGCGATATCTAGGCCAGGGAAACTCTCAGAAAAATTATCGGGTTAAAACTGTCGCAGGGGTATTTTGGTCAATATTTTTAGCTCAGAATTTCAAAACTGAATTTTTGAAAAACAAATTGGATGGGGACGTCCACAACGACGTTTATGACGACAAATCCTACTAGCACTAAGCCAAGTCGATAGATTAGAGCGTAAAGGTTGCGACTTTGCCGAAAAATGGGTATTTAGGGTAGAAATTGATTCCGGCGGCATTTCGTCGACATTTGACAAAATCTAATCCGCAGAACACGCTCAGGAGCATGCAGGGAAGAAGTTTAGACGCTGAAATCAACTGATTTGAACAGTTTTTCAAAAACCTCAAAATTTTGAACTCAGAAAGTCGCAGGAGAAATGGACAGAAACGACGATTCGAAGGAGAGTATAGATTACCTACCTCGAGGTCTTCGATTAGTGACGATCGGTGAAGCAAACGGGCAAGAAACGGAAAAACTCTTCTTCTCCTCCTTCCTCCTTGAAAGCCACGGCCAAAATGGGTGCAGGTGATGGTTTTTTTTTGTTTTTTCTATTTTTCAAAGTATATATAGGAAATGGAAAACGCGGGAAAATGATTATTTCGCGATTCCGATTTTTCCTGTGCATTCCTCTGTAAATTCTAAGATAGGTTCTGGCGACAGAATTCCAGAACTCAAAATAGGATTCTTGGAATTAAACCAGAAGATCCAAGATCGGCATAAGTCGGTGTAAGTCGGTTTATCCCGAAAAACTACTTTTTGCAGTGATCGTCGGATGAGAAAACTTCCTTCTGAAGAAAGATCAGAATTGACGAGAGAAATAGGAGAACGCGGGTGGAATCTTCTTTTGCAGCTCCGAATAGAAAAAGTCTTCATCGTCTGTCGATCTTAGGTTTTCTCGAACTATCAGGGATTCCGTTTCGGCAAACTTCCGAGAATTGGAATTTGACGTTCGTACTTTCCAGGATTTCGCATCGAAATGGTTGTTTAAGGACGGAAAAGAGAAGTTCTAACATTTCTCTGAGGATTTTTGGAATTAGTTTCCATCGTGTCCTAAAACGTAAATTAACTATTCACTAATACCTTTGACCTAGGATTAAGCGTATGTTAGTCGTGCTATAACTCTTTCGGTTTTTCGATACATTCTTGGACTTTTCCTGAACCTCTTTCCTTCCCAAATTTATCTTAATCAAATAACTTTTTTATTTTATTCACTTATCCAAAGCGTTAAAACTTGGGCCTTACAATGCTTAAAGTGGTCGAGAAGTTACTATAGAATAATATCTAAACTTCGGTTGAGATGGCCACTCAAATAGATTACCCTAGTTATGATTATCCATGGGGTTCACATGTTTGTGCTCCTTATTATGAATATCCACATGATTGAGGGTATTTATAATAATAACAATCAACAATTACTTAACCATTAATTTTAGCTCAAATTAATCAAACTTATTCTCCAACTTGAGTTTTTGATTAATTTTGGAAACTGTGAATTAAAGTCTCAAAAGTATGCTTTTCATGTTGAAAAATGCCTAAAAGAAGCTTAGAATTGAAATCAGAAGGAAAAAGAACCAAGAAAACAAATTCTGGAAAAATCTGGAAATTAATGGTTAAGTAATTCTTGTTTTCCAGATTTGGCTCGCCGGAGAAGATGAAGGTGTGGCGGCGGCTGCGGCAGAGTTCCTCGTCGGAGATGAACAGATCACGAAGGCTGATGCGTATTTCTTCCATGGAAACAACGGTGGTGGAATTATCGCAATCGGAGGTCAGACGATGGAGAAAAACACGTTTTAAGGTCGTGATTCTCGTCAGAAAACTAATGCTCGTGGTGGCTCTCATGAACACGATGAAAAGGTTGAAGATTGAGCCCAGAAACCGTCCAAACGACAAAAAATACTGAAATCTGTTGCTATCACACCCATGTTGAGACAAAGTAGAAGAAAAAGCAAGCCTTTGTCAAGAAGTTCCAATTACCAGCGTTTCAAGGAATTACTGGAAGACATGGTTGAACAAACTATAAGAAGTAATATTCAACGTTTATTTTGTACGATATCAATTTTCGGTGTTTATAATTAAACTTCTCTTTCTGTTGATGGTTCGAAACCCATATTTTTTATCTCCATAAAAATCCTTTTTTTTTTCTCTTTCTCAAATCAGGTTAATGAATTTGGATTTTTTGGAAGATAAATCTCAGATCTGGTTCAACTTTGGTTCAATAAACCTCAGATCCAGTTAATGAAAAGCTTAGAGGTTGAGATTCTAGATTGAGGAATGTGAATTATGAACTGTGATTGTGAAATTAGTTTAAATTCTGGAATTTTTTTGATGAAGATTGGGGAGAGACCGAGGAGAAGATTAATGAGGTAGATGATGATGATTATGAAGATGGTGATGAAGATGATAGGACGATAAATCCCCAAATAGCCTTTCTTTTCTCCAATTTTATTTGGCAGAATCTAGTCCAATTCCATTTGAATCATGTGGTTGGCCAATTCATGCCAAGGAGATGAGAGATGAGGAGGCGAAGCTTTTAACTTTCCATTTGTACCCTTTTGTCTTATATGAATTTGCACTCCTTATTACTGTTATTTGTGATAAAAATACGCAAAGAAGTCAATTTTAATTGCCACGTACAACTTCATCTTAATAATTTAATGTTAATTTTAAAATAAAAAAATACAAAACAGTGTGTAATGTGTTTATATAAATATATATATATATTATATTTATTTACAAATTTATTTCATATATATGTTTATAATGAAGTCGTAATATTATATATTTTGGGTAAAGATGTCATTGTGCACAAAAAGTAACTTTCTCTCTTCTCTATCTCTCTTCTATTTTTATCATACCAAACAACCTCTAAATCTACTATAATTCTCACATATTTCTCTCTATTGAAACTCTCTCTTCTCTATCTCTCTTTTCCCTACCAAACAGAGCATTATGAAGGGAACTCTGAAAGGAGGAGAAAGATTAAAATAAGCCAAAAAAAAGAGCTGACACGTAAAATTAATTGACTAAAATCAGTGTTTCAATCTAAAAAAATCAAAAATTGAGCGGGAAAATTAAAATTTTGAGCGCCAAAATTTAAAATCAGGTTATTTCATTTCATTGATGTTAATTTTTAGATGAATTCTATCATACCCTCATTATATGGTACATGACTGACGCGATTTGATATGTACCAATAGAAAACTGACATCTGACATTGTATTTGAATTTTTGTTTCATTTTAAAACAAATATGGGAAAAAGAAGAGACACCCACTTAAATGTCATTGGTCAACGTCACGTCTCGTATCATACCCCAACTAAGTGTTGTGGTTCTGCGTGTAAATTAATCTCTATTTAATTATTAGTGGAATAAAATCAGTTATTTTACTTGAATGATTAAATGTATATGCACTGACAGTGTAAACTTTGTTTACACTTTACACATACATCCAATTAAACTTTAAATTGTATGAACACGTCGAGTTGGCTAATCTTTGTAACTTATCAACCTTGGAAGCTTTATTAGGTTGTTTCGACAAGTTGATCTTAACCGAAATATATAATCTTAAGAACTTAAAAGTCTTATATGCCTAGTTATGTTGTTTTGACATATCAATAATCTTGCTTAAACTAGCTAATATTAGGAACTTAAGATCGAGATTAGCTAACGATGTGTTGATTCAACATGGTCGACTTTCTGACAAGTAACTCTTGACCTTTTTATATAAATATAATCTAACAGCAATTTTATTTTGACCATCCATCATGACAATTTTGATCCTCCATGAGTTTCATCCTGACCATCAATCGGGTTCATCCCACTCTTCTATCAGGATCATATTGACCACCCATCATGCAGACAAAACACACCTAAGAACTAGTTGGAATAACTAGTGGGAATAACTACTCTCTCTAGTCATACAGACAAAACACACCTAAGAATGATCGCAGAGGTTTTCAAACCCCATATACTCATGGTTCTCCATCTTCTCAATCATGTTCTCTATTCCCACCCCACCTGTGATACAATAAAAGAAGAATAAATAAACGTCATTAAAAGAAATGAAAAATGTTGAAAAAGAAAGCTCAATAAAAATCACAGAATTTACCTAAGCTGTTTGCGCTTATGAAAATAGTCAATGCAAGTAAGAAGATGATAATGGATGCTCGGCCAAGGATTGCAATTATCTTTCTCAGCACATGTTGGTGATAGAACCTAGAAAATGTAGAAGTATTATTGATGAAGAACCCTAATCCCAAATTGGGAATTACGGGAAAGATACATGAGAAAGATGCCAAACACCCTCTCCCAAAACAACTAGTTCCAATCCCAACAAATGAGAAATTAGCTATCCATTTCCATGGATAGCTTTACAATCATAAAAGAGAAGAAGAACGATGAAAAACCGAATACGTGACGGTTCCACGGCGATGAAATCGGCTCCAAAGCCTTCTCCCAAGTCTCCTATACCTCCCTTGATGCTCTCCTTCGAGTTCTATCTTTCCCAAAGTTGTGGGTTTCAGTTCTGGTCCCAGAAGTTCTCCTCTGTTATGATTTAAATTTTCCTTTTAAATTGCAAATCTGGCACGACCGCTCAGCCCCTTTTCTGGCCGCTCAGTGTAAGGCCCAAGTTTTAACGCTTTGGATAAGTGAATAAAATAAATAAGTTATTTGATTAAGATAAATTTGGGAAGGAAAGAGGTTCAGGAAAAGTCCAAGAATGTATCGAAAAACCGAAAGAGTTATAGCACGACTAACATACGCTTAATCCTAGGTCAAAGGTATTAGTGAATAGTTAATTTACGCTTTAGGACACGATGGAAACTAATTCCAAAAATCCTCAGAGAAATGTTAGAACTTCTCTTTTCCGTCCTTAAACAATCATTTCGATGCGAAATTCTGGAAAGTACGAACGTCAAATTCCAATTCTCGGAAGTTTGCCGAAACGGAATCCCTGATAGTTCGAGAAACCTAAGATCGACAGACGATGAAGACTTTTTCTATTCGGAGCTGCAAATGAAGATTCCACCCGCGTTCTCCTACTTCTCTCATCATTCCTAATCTTTCTTCAGAAGGAAGTTTTCTCATCCGACGATCACTGCAAAAAGTAGTTTTTCGGGATAAACCGACTTACACCGACTTATGCCGATTTTGGATCTTTTGGTTTAATTCCAAGAATCCTGTTTTGAGTTCTGGAATTCTGTCGCCAGAACCTATCTTAGAATGCGCAGAGGAACGCGCAGGAAAAATCGGAATCGCAAAAAAATCATTTTTTCCGTTTTTTCCAAAACCTATAAATAGCTTGAAAAATTAGATTTTTTGCAAAAAACCCATTTTCCCCACCCCCAAAACCGCGAGTTCCTAGAGAGAGAGAGAGATCCAGATCTTCGTCGTTTCTTGCCCGTTTGCTTCACCGATCGTCACTAATCGAAGACCTCGAGGTAGGTAATCTATACTCTCCTTCGAATCGTCGTTTCTGTCCATTTCTCCTGCGACTTTCTGAGTTCAAAATTTTGAGGTTTTTGAAAAACTGTTCAAATCAGCTGATTTCAGCGTCTAAACTTCTTCCCTGCATGCTCCTGAGCGTGTTCTGCGGATTAGATTTTGTCAAATGTCGACGAAATGCCGCCGGGATCAATTTCTACCCTAAATACCCATTTTTCGGCAAAGTCGCAACCTTTACGCTCTAATCTATCGACTTGGCTTAGTGCTAGTAGGATTTGTCGTCATAAACGTCGTTGTGGACGTCCCCATCCAATTTGTCTTTCAAAAATCCAATTTTGAAATTCTGAGCTAAAAATAATGACCAAACTGCCCCTATATCAGTTTTCGATCCGAAAATTTTTCCGAGCTTAGAACCGTCTTAGTTACGGCTTATGTTAACCTAGGAACCAAGTTTGATCGAAGAAAAATCGACCCTCCCAATTAAGGAAAGTGGCCGAGAGCTATACCAAGGGGGGAGGAAATCCGACTTTTTCGAAAACTTGTCTTAACGCGTTAGATTGTCGTACCACAGAGTTTGTAATGTACCGTGTAACCCTAGGACTTATTGCTTGCTGAGTTTCTGACTCAATGTGTTGATTTCTGTGATTTTGGCTTAAGGTTCTTTTGAGGAGTTTCCTGGAGATCAAGGCGAGGAACGTGAAGGAGGTTGTGAGGAAAACGCTGGAGGAGTTACAGGTGAGGGCTACTCTCTGAATTACTAGATAATGCTTTAGGTGTCGATGAAATTCGACTTGATTTATGTGTTATGCACCTAATTGCTAAATGTCTGAAATGATTTCTGAGGCTTCGGCCGAACTTGTTGAGTACTTGATGCCATGATATTGTGTGCTAAATGATTCACATGCTATGTGCTACATGGTTAACTTAGGATGTGTTGGAATATGCTGTTTATGCCTATTGGTTGAGCTGTTTCATTGATGTTATTCCACTCGTGCCTATGTTTCTGGAAAGTGAGGATTACGGGCAAGTCATGCCGAATTTTTATGAGATTTTGAGAGAGTTTTGAAAGGACGAACGAAGTTCGGACCTTGTTATATTTTAATGGATCGAGACCTTCTCAGAAATTAATTGGGATTATGGGATCCCTGAAACTCATAGGAAGTATCATAAGACTAAACGAAATCTATTTTCTCAAAGAAAATTCATAAGACATTAATCAATCTCTAAACCCCTTGAACAAATGATAACAACATTTAGATAAGAGCTTAGAGCCTGAATATTAGTCTTGAAGATATGAGAAGTGTCGTCGAGTCCAAGTCTTGAGGAAACTTACAAGTTTCCGAGTATGCTTATACTCTTTCGCTCGATGAGCAGTTTATTGTTTGGCTATCTAAAGTTTAGCCGGAGACTATAAGTTTCCAAGTACTTCGGTACCTTTTCGCTCGTTGAGCAGGTTATTGTTTGGCTATCTAAAGTTTAGCCGGAGACTATAAGTTTCCAAGTACTTCGGTACCTTTTCGCTCGATGAGCAGTTTATTGATTGGCAATCTAAAGTTTAGCCGGGAACCATGAGTTCCCAAGTACATTCTTCTTCTTTTGATTAATTCATTTTGTCGCAGAATCGACGTTTGCCTTAGGGTAGGCTTTTTAGAGACAATAAGTTAGCTAGAACACGTGACGACGTGTCGAGTGAGGTCGGAGACGTTGTTTGGCTAACCACTTGCATTCATGCACTCATTTTGAGGTTAATACACGGCGGATTACCGGACCTCGGTGGATTCCAAAATGGTCATAAGACCCGGATTTCCATATTTAGGACACTACGGTGGTCCTCAGTAGCAGACGGAATGGCAGACCTACGGGTTCACTGCTGATCTGACTACTTTTGTGTGGTGTAAGAGACGCCCGAGCGGAATGGTCCCACTTTGGCCGGTGTTAGGGCTGACTCGATGGTGTCCATCCTTCTTCCGGAATGCATTTTGTTACCCAGCATTGCATTTCATGCAACATACATGCTGACTTAGTTGCTGAGTGTGATTGGTACCTGTTTATCCTACTTGAGGCATGCTAATTGTTATTATGATCTTTATATTCATTGTGATATATGCAACCCTAGGATGTTATCCCTAAACGTATAAGCCTGAAAGGCTAAATAATTATTACCCTATATATCTGGTTTTATTATTTATATAATTCTTTGGAGTTGACCCTCGCGTCTTCTGTGTGTGTTTGGGCGGACTACGCCATTGTCAGTTGAGTATGGCGGACCGGTTCACGATGGTTCACCCTTCAGGGGGAAACTAGGTTGAAGAAGCTTGATCAGGAGGACTACGGTTCAGGGGTGGTCGACCCCGCTGGCCACCGAGCGACTTACTCGAGATGGGATTAGTGTAGGAGTAGTGTCGATGCTCTGACCGTCATGCTTCAGTTTTGGGGACAGGGTAGTTTCCTACCGGTAGCTTTTTGTGTGGTTTCCTATGGAGATCACAGAGAGCTGGTTGGATTTAGGGGGTCTTTTCTTAGGCCGCTGGGCCAACTTGTTCTCAGATTTTGAGGTTTAGTGTTGCGGACACAGTATTTTTACCTTGGTTTGTACTTTTGCCTACGGGCGTTACTCTCTTTTACTTTCCGTCACTGGAGGTTTACTCGTGACGTGGTTTACAACTTACAGTGGGGGCTGTAATCATATTGTATATTAGTTCTGTTATCTTCGTTTTAGAGTTTCATCTCTTTCTGTCTTAACTTACATTATCAAAAAAAAATAATTCACGTTTTTCCGCTTAAGTTATTTCTTTGGTTACTAAAGTGACGCCACCGAAATCGGGGTGTTACATTTGTGGTATCAGAGCTTAGTCGAGTCTTTCGGGAGTCTTTGGGGACTAGGTCTTCTGTGCTAGGTTGTGTGACTCTGCAAAGAGTAAAAATTGATTGTCTGCCAAGCGATTTCTCGCTTAGAATTGATTGAAGTTATTGCTTGATCATATTGTATAGTATGTTAGATGCTATCCGATGATGAGTACTAACTGTTTGTTTGACTAAGCATAGGATGGTAAGCCCTGACAGGATGGCAAAGGCAATAGCTACCATGATTGAGGCAATGATGAATCAGGCTGCTGAGGACGCTTACAGACGCGCTGAGGAGGCTGCACGTGAACGACCTCAACCGCTAATCGAGGCGTCCAAGTACCAGCATAGTGGATTGGATCGAGCTGGAGCTGGAGGACCAGTGAGGTCAGATCCACAGGAGTACCGGCAGTGGAAGCCATACCAGCATCCCGAGGGAAGAGACCCTACCCAAGGATCACGCAAGTTAACGACCGCAACTAATTTCCAGGAGGCTGTGACATGCTACCGTTGTGGGAGACTTGGACACTACGCCTTTCAGTGCTCAGTGACTGGACCACAATGCTTCAAGTGCAAACAACGTGGACATTTGGCCGTGAACTGTAGGACGTTCCAAGCGGGACCGTCTGACAACAAGATGAAGGGTAAACTTCCTGCCATATCTAAAGGGGCGAGGAAGCAAGTAACGTGTTACAGGTGCAAGAAGGTGGGGCACCACTCTAACAAGTGTCCAGACGGGAGACCTCTATGTTTCAACTGCAATCGCCCGGGGCATCAAGCCAAGGATTGCAATGTAACCAGGGTTGAGCCATCTGTGCCTACGGTAAGAGGAAGACATCCTGCTGCACGGGGAGGAGTCTATATCTCGTGCGGCGAGGGAGCTGGTCGACTAGTCAGAGGAGAGCGCACAAACGATGGTAACCTTCTAACTATTCTTTCTCATTCTAGTATAATACGCTTCATTACTCTCGTAGAACGTGCAACACACCTAACTTGCCCTTACTGTCGAGCTTTGACTTTATAGTTATTACGCCTAATAATACTTTATTTGACCGTTGCTCGTGTTTAAACTATAGAAGTTACACGAGGTTTAGAATAACACGTTAAGCCTAGAAAGTAGTTTTGCACCGGTGCGTTTAACAAGAAGCTAGAAGCTGAAGGATGAATCTCAGGGAGATTCCGTATGGATAGTATATGTATGATGTCGAGAGCGTGTAGTTCCGTAGCGGCATCATTGAGGATTTAATATCAAGATCTTTGTGACTGCTGGATGTTAGGAACTCATTGACTGTTCCAGTGGGTTTTTCTAAATCTTCACCTTCGATGTATTAGGCCTGATCAACTTAATATTGAGGGGGTGATATTCGGAATCAGAACTGGCAATGGACTTTGATAGATGGATTGGTAAGATTAATTTGATTGGATCGAGGATTAGTTGAGTTGGGAAGTAAAGTTTTTGTTAAGTAATTGATTTCCTTTGGGGAGGAGTTATAGTTTAAGAAATGGATATTCATTTAAGAAGTATTGAAGAATTAAAGGACATTTGAGGTCCAAACGTGGTGAAAGTTTAGGTTTTAAGTCTATGAATTCTTGTCTTAAGTGCGTAGGACTCAAGGTTTGTCAGGTTTTGATCGAGAGACTAAGTATCGGATTGATGGGAGGACGATCTAGTTACGGAAATAAAGAGTTAGTATTAAGATTAATACTTGAGGTTGTTATATGTGGACAAATTTCTTAGAGTCTAAGAGTGAATGGAACTTTGTTATGGATTCCGATATTGCATGCTGGGGTTAGCAAGTGAATTTCACTAAGTTAAGTGAGGATTTAAGGGTTAAGATTGACCTTGGGAGGTGAAAATCATGTTCGAATCAGAGATTTAGTGGTGTTGGCATTAATGATTGTAGTTAAACCTCCGAATGTTGAGGGATCGGATGATAAAATGACTAGTTAAGTTTCCTGAGGTACAGCTATGGTTTGATCTTCTAGGGAATAAGTTCGGATTTGGGGGAAGTGTTAAGGATTTTAGGTAATTGTAAAGTGGGTTGTGAATAAGTGAAGGTTGGTTTTATGGTTCGAGTAAGGGAAGTCTCGAAAGAGGGGAGATGACAACGATGGATTGTAAGATATTAAGATGATGATTAGCTTATAAGTTGCTGATGAATGGAGGTTAAAAGGGACTGGGTCTAGCGATGCACAAGGTATTAAGACTCACGTCGAGTTTTACTTTGAGTGATGACTAAGTAGAAGATTGATTTCATGGTGCGAATGAGGATAGTTACGAAGTTGGAATCGACGTTAATGGACTAGTAGATTCCAAGGGAATAGTTCGTCTATGAGTTATAGAGCGACCGAGTTAAGTTTTGAATCATGAGTGGAGATCACGAGGACAGGTTGAACATTCACTCTGGAATGCCAGAGGTGTACTGATTTTAAGCAGAATTTTTGGACGAACAAAAGTAAAGGATCAAGTGGTTAAGGTTGTGCAATTGCACGTAGCGTCAACCAATGTTATTTCCAACATAGAACCGACACGAGTGGTCGAGCAGGACGACATAGAGCTTAAAGTACTTGTTTGACCAGAAGGAGTTGAACATGAGACAACGACGCTGGATGGAATTTCTCAAGGATTACGATATTACCTTACAATACCATCCTGGAAAGGCTAATGTCGTTGCTGATGCATTGAGCAGGAAGATGCATATCTCATCAATGATGGTTAAGGAGCTGCAACTGCTGGAACAATTTTGAGATTTGAGCTTAGATGTGAGAGCATCTGAGGGAGAACTGAAGTTTGGGATGATCAAGATCACCAATGGATTGATGGAAGAAATCCGAGACCAACAGTTACAAGATGAATTTTTACTCGGAAAATAAGAATTTAGTAATTCAGGGTAAGGACCCGGAATTCAAGGTAGGGAGTGACAATATCCTGCGATGCAAGGATAGAGTGTGCGTACCTAACAACCCTGACTTAAGGAGGTTGATTATGGACGAAGGTCACAAAAGCAAGTTGAGCATTCACCCTGGAATGAAAAAGATGTATCAGGACTTGAAGGTGAATTTTGGTGGCCAGGGATGAAGAGACAAGTGGCAGAATATGTAGCTGCATGTTTAATCTGTCAAAAGGCGAAGGTGGAACATCAGAAATCTTCGGGTATGCTACAAAGTTTGGATGTACCTCAATGGAAATGGGATAGCATATCGATGGATTTTGTCGTGGCGTTGCCAAGAACTCAAAAGGGATATGATTCGATTTGGGTAATCGTGGACCGATTGACTAAGTCAGCTCATTTCATACCTGTGAGAACTACGTACAACGTGGATAAGCTATCAGAGATTTATATAGCTGAGATTGTGCGACTTCATGGAGTGCCAACAAGTATCGTTTCCGATAGAGACCCGAAGTTTACTTCACATCTGTGGGGAGCTCTTCATGAGGCTTTGGGAACGAGGCTGAGATTAAGCTCTGCTTATCATCCACAGACTGATGGGCAAACTGAGAGAACTATCCAATCATTGGAGGATTTGCTACGAGCTTGCGTGTTAGACAATAAGGGCAGTTGGGACACCCTATTGCCACTGATTGAATTCACATATAACAACAGTTTTCATACGACCATAGGTATGGCACCGTATGAGGCATTGTATGGCCGCAAGTGTAGAACACCTTTATGTTGGTATCAAGATGGAGAGAATTTGTTAGTAGGACCGGAACTTCTGCAACAGACAACTGAGAAGATTAAACAGATCAGGGAAAAGATGAAGGCTTCTCAGAGTAGACAGAAGAGCTATGCAGACCAAAGGCGCAGAACCCTGGAATTTGAAGAAGGGGATCATGTGTTTTTGCGAGTTACCCAGACTACAGGAGTTGGTCGAGCAATCAAGTCAAGAAAGCTGACGCCAAAGTTCATTGGACCTTATCAGATTACTCGTCGTGTAGGACCGGTAGCTTATCAGATCGCACTACCGCCTTTTCTATCAAACATTCACGATGTATTCCATGCGACACAACTGAGGAAGTATATTGCTGATCCGACACATGTTATCGAGCTGGATGACATTGAGTTGAAGGATAACTTGTCTTTCGAGACACCGCCAATCAGCATTGGTGACACAAGGATAAAGCAGTTGAGGGGAAAAGAGATCGAGTTAGTGAAGGTTATTTGGAACAAGGACACCGGCGATGCGACGTGGGAGCTGAAGGAAAAGATCAAGGAACAGTACCCAGAACTTTTTACTGACCCTTAAGTTTCGAGGTCGAAACTTTCTTTTTGGAGGGTAGTAATGTAAGGCCCAAGTTTTAACGCTTTGGATAAGTGAATAAAATAAATAAGTTATTTGATTAAGATAAATTTGGGAAGGAAAGAGGTTCAGGAAAAGTCCAAGAATGTATCGAAAAACCGAAAGAGTTATAGCACGACTAACATACGCTTAATCCTAGGTCAAAGGTATTAGTGAATAGTTAATTTACGCTTTAGGACACGATGGAAACTAATTCCAAAAATCCTCAGAGAAATGTTAGAACTTCTCTTTTCCGTCCTTAAACAATCATTTCGATGCGAAATTCTGGAAAGTACGAACGTCAAATTCCAATTCTCGGAAGTTTGCCGAAACGGAATCCCTGATAGTTCGAGAAACCTAAGATCGACAGACGATGAAGACTTTTTCTATTCGGAGCTGCAAATGAAGATTCCACCCGCGTTCTCCTACTTCTCTCATCATTCCTAATCTTTCTTCAGAAGGAAGTTTTCTCATCCGACGATCACTGCAAAAAGTAGTTTTTCGGGATAAACCGACTTACACCGACTTATGCCGATTTTGGATCTTTTGGTTTAATTCCAAGAATCCTGTTTTGAGTTCTGGAATTCTGTCGCCAGAACCTATCTTAGAATGCGCAGAGGAACGCGCAGGAAAAATCGGAATCGCAAAAAAATCATTTTTTCCGTTTTTTCCAAAACCTATAAATAGCTTGAAAAATTAGATTTTTTGCAAAAAACCCATTTTCCCCACCCCCAAAACCGCGAGTTCCTAGAGAGAGAGAGAGATCCAGATCTTCGTCGTTTCTTGCCCGTTTGCTTCACCGATCGTCACTAATCGAAGACCTCGAGGTAGGTAATCTATACTCTCCTTCGAATCGTCGTTTCTGTCCATTTCTCCTGCGACTTTCTGAGTTCAAAATTTTGAGGTTTTTGAAAAACTGTTCAAATCAGCTGATTTCAGCGTCTAAACTTCTTCCCTGCATGCTCCTGAGCGTGTTCTGCGGATTAGATTTTGTCAAATGTCGACGAAATGCCGCCGGGATCAATTTCTACCCTAAATACCCATTTTTCGGCAAAGTCGCAACCTTTACGCTCTAATCTATCGACTTGGCTTAGTGCTAGTAGGATTTGTCGTCATAAACGTCGTTGTGGACGTCCCCATCCAATTTGTCTTTCAAAAATCCAATTTTGAAATTCTGAGCTAAAAATAATGACCAAACTGCCCCTATATCAGTTTTCGATCCGAAAATTTTTCCGAGCTTAGAACCGTCTTAGTTACGGCTTATGTTAACCTAGGAACCAAGTTTGATCGAAGAAAAATCGACCCTCCCAATTAAGGAAAGTGGCCGAGAGCTATACCAAGGGGGGAGGAAATCCGACTTTTTCGAAAACTTGTCTTAACGCGTTAGATTGTCGTACCACAGAGTTTGTAATGTACCGTGTAACCCTAGGACTTATTGCTTGCTGAGTTTCTGACTCAATGTGTTGATTTCTGTGATTTTGGCTTAAGGTTCTTTTGAGGAGTTTCCTGGAGATCAAGGCGAGGAACGTGAAGGAGGTTGTGAGGAAAACGCTGGAGGAGTTACAGGTGAGGGCTACTCTCTGAATTACTAGATAATGCTTTAGGTGTCGATGAAATTCGACTTGATTTATGTGTTATGCACCTAATTGCTAAATGTCTGAAATGATTTCTGAGGCTTCGGCCGAACTTGTTGAGTACTTGATGCCATGATATTGTGTGCTAAATGATTCACATGCTATGTGCTACATGGTTAACTTAGGATGTGTTGGAATATGCTGTTTATGCCTATTGGTTGAGCTGTTTCATTGATGTTATTCCACTCGTGCCTATGTTTCTGGAAAGTGAGGATTACGGGCAAGTCATGCCGAATTTTTATGAGATTTTGAGAGAGTTTTGAAAGGACGAACGAAGTTCGGACCTTGTTATATTTTAATGGATCGAGACCTTCTCAGAAATTAATTGGGATTATGGGATCCCTGAAACTCATAGGAAGTATCATAAGACTAAACGAAATCTATTTTCTCAAAGAAAATTCATAAGACATTAATCAATCTCTAAACCCCTTGAACAAATGATAACAACATTTAGATAAGAGCTTAGAGCCTGAATATTAGTCTTGAAGATATGAGAAGTGTCGTCGAGTCCAAGTCTTGAGGAAACTTACAAGTTTCCGAGTATGCTTATACTCTTTCGCTCGATGAGCAGTTTATTGTTTGGCTATCTAAAGTTTAGCCGGAGACTATAAGTTTCCAAGTACTTCGGTACCTTTTCGCTCGTTGAGCAGGTTATTGTTTGGCTATCTAAAGTTTAGCCGGAGACTATAAGTTTCCAAGTACTTCGGTACCTTTTCGCTCGATGAGCAGTTTATTGATTGGCAATCTAAAGTTTAGCCGGGAACCATGAGTTCCCAAGTACATTCTTCTTCTTTTGATTAATTCATTTTGTCGCAGAATCGACGTTTGCCTTAGGGTAGGCTTTTTAGAGACAATAAGTTAGCTAGAACACGTGACGACGTGTCGAGTGAGGTCGGAGACGTTGTTTGGCTAACCACTTGCATTCATGCACTCATTTTGAGGTTAATACACGGCGGATTACCGGACCTCGGTGGATTCCAAAATGGTCATAAGACCCGGATTTCCATATTTAGGACACTACGGTGGTCCTCAGTAGCAGACGGAATGGCAGACCTACGGGTTCACTGCTGATCTGACTACTTTTGTGTGGTGTAAGAGACGCCCGAGCGGAATGGTCCCACTTTGGCCGGTGTTAGGGCTGACTCGATGGTGTCCATCCTTCTTCCGGAATGCATTTTGTTACCCAGCATTGCATTTCATGCAACATACATGCTGACTTAGTTGCTGAGTGTGATTGGTACCTGTTTATCCTACTTGAGGCATGCTAATTGTTATTATGATCTTTATATTCATTGTGATATATGCAACCCTAGGATGTTATCCCTAAACGTATAAGCCTGAAAGGCTAAATAATTATTACCCTATATATCTGGTTTTATTATTTATATAATTCTTTGGAGTTGACCCTCGCGTCTTCTGTGTGTGTTTGGGCGGACTACGCCATTGTCAGTTGAGTATGGCGGACCGGTTCACGATGGTTCACCCTTCAGGGGGAAACTAGGTTGAAGAAGCTTGATCAGGAGGACTACGGTTCAGGGGTGGTCGACCCCGCTGGCCACCGAGCGACTTACTCGAGATGGGATTAGTGTAGGAGTAGTGTCGATGCTCTGACCGTCATGCTTCAGTTTTGGGGACAGGGTAGTTTCCTACCGGTAGCTTTTTGTGTGGTTTCCTATGGAGATCACAGAGAGCTGGTTGGATTTAGGGGGTCTTTTCTTAGGCCGCTGGGCCAACTTGTTCTCAGATTTTGAGGTTTAGTGTTGCGGACACAGTATTTTTACCTTGGTTTGTACTTTTGCCTACGGGCGTTACTCTCTTTTACTTTCCGTCACTGGAGGTTTACTCGTGACGTGGTTTACAACTTACAGTGGGGGCTGTAATCATATTGTATATTAGTTCTGTTATCTTCGTTTTAGAGTTTCATCTCTTTCTGTCTTAACTTACATTATCAAAAAAAAATAATTCACGTTTTTCCGCTTAAGTTATTTCTTTGGTTACTAAAGTGACGCCACCGAAATCGGGGTGTTACACTCAGCGCCCTGTTACTTTAGGGATGGGTTTTCTTTAACCGCCTTGAAGACGCTCAGCCCCTTTCTTGGCCGCTCAGCCCTTTTCTGACAGGATAAAAGGAACTCAGCTGGTTTTTAAAGGGCTCAGCTGGTTTTTAAAGGGCTCAGCTGGTTTTTCCCAAACCTTCCAAAACTCTTTATCTTTTGACCAAATCTTCATCTCTTCACTAGATTCATGTCCCTACAACAACAATTGAGATTGGATCTCCATTTAAACACATTCTAATCAAAAGAGAGTCAATTTGCAAGATAATTTCCATAAATCACATAGACAAGTGCCTTAATAACAATGGAAAACTACGTAAAATTGGCACTTATCAACTCCCCCCAACTTAGCACTTTGTTTGTCCTCAAACAAAAGGTAATGACTTAAATCAAACAAGCATGACTTAAACTTTTTCAAAGCTCAATTTGCAAGATCTCACAAAGATTGAATCAATGATCCAAAACAGAAACATGATGCCCACAAGAGAATGCATGACATTAATACAGCTACTTATGCAACCTGAAACTCAATAGGCATGCAGTCAATTACTCTTGATCAGGAAACCACTCAATCGAGTCAGGATATAGCATGTAAATCAGGCAAGGTCTGTGTTTCGCTCATGTACATCACTGAATCACATAAGTCAAGATTGTTACTTGTCTCCTCAATCATCAAAACTACATGTAAAATCAAGGATCACTAAGGTCTTTACAGGGTTGTAATGAGGCTAGGCTTCAAAGAGTTTTGTTTTTCAGGATATGCAAAGAAACTCAACAAGTCAAGAGAGAAATCACACTTTACATTCATGATATTCACTCCCCTCAACTTGCTTTAAACCAACTCCCATTCACCATGTTCAATTCAACTCAACCCTTTGTTTTCTCATCAATCTCTTCTTTATTCTCTTTTTGTTCTTGTTGCATTTTTTTTTCTTTCTATTTTTGCCCTTTTTTTTTCTTTTCAAGCATACTCACATTTGAAAATGTTTACAAATACATTGAATCTGAAATTGCACAAAAAATTCAGCTCAAGAGCCTTCTCCCCCCAACTTGCATACAACTCACACTAGTGAATGCTCTCTTAGCCTATCGAGCTTAGGAAAGTCGTTGTTTTTCTTTTAGGGATAGGGTTATAGTGAAGAACAATACACAAAACATTCAACATTCAGGCTCAAAGGGGTAACAAATAGACTTCTATTGAAATAGGAAGGCTATTTAGCTAAGTAGCTATATATACATAACAAAATATGCCTTGATCCTTTCCTATCAATTCCATGCAGCCAATGATATCAGAGACTCAAACAAAATCAACCATGCAAAGAAGTGATGCTCTCTCAACTCACAGTGTATAGGAACACTCCCTCACAGGCTAAAAAGTTTCAAATAACCCTGATTTTCAAGTAATTTTCATGTTATGCTTCAAGAATTCCAAGTGAATCATGCAATCATATCAAGTCATGGAATCAATGAGTGCAAGCACAATTTCAATCATGGAATCATTCATTTTTGTAGCATAAATCAAGCAATTCTTACAATAGTCATGCAAGTATTGAAACAGTCAGGGAATCATGGAAACCGGAACACGAGTGCTATATATAAACTACACGATTAAAAGGAAACTAAAAACGGTGAAAAAAGGACTCCCTCATGATGCGAATGCTTTGAACCAAGCTCTCTACTTAAATCTTTGATCTCTTTCTCCCTCCATGGGAATTGGACTGTCCTCAGGCCAAATTGCATGATTCACCTGTTAATCTGCCTTACAGTCACTAAATAACAGGTTAGAGTACAAGAGATAAATGAGAATATCAAAGCATTGAAACAACTCAAACCCTAGTCCATATGAAAATAGATTTCAAGAGCTTTCCAGAGAGTGGTCATTGGTTTAAATCCAATAAGAAATGAAGAAGTTATGCTCATTTGATTAAAAGAGTGGATTGCTGATAAGGGGGTGGCGCTGAGCGGCCTCTGCATAGCGCTGAGCGGTCGACATCAGAGTTTGAGGCCGCTGAGCCCTATCAGATGGACGCTGGGCGCCCTGTGCAGTGTAAAAACTCAAGTAAACTCAAACCCCACAACTCGATCGGTCCAATTTTGAGTTCTACACTTCCCGATCATGCCAATTGATTTATTCACATTCATATATCATTTAAAACTTGTCCAAGCCCTAAAATTTAACAATCAAGCATAATTTAGCAAAGATTCACAATCCAAGTCTTCCAAAGACAAGTTTCCATGCTTTTTCACAACTTGATAGGCCATAATTTGATATATTCATTTCTAGTACATGCCGCTTAGTCCAAGCACACATAAATACCCTAAGAAACTTGTGCGTACCTAAAAATTAGCAATTGAAGCACATTTAGCACAAAAGTCATTCTAGGTTCCATTAATGGTCAAATTTCATGATTTCACAACTCAACACCTTATCTTTTTCATTGCTCAAATTCCTTGCATTCTATGCCTCATAATCACTCATCCATGTCATTTAAAACTTGTGGAGAGCCTTATAACACACAATTGAAGCACATTTTCTCATGACATACTCCATAGACCATACAAGAGCAAATTGACCTTCAATTTTGAAATTTCATCACATCATCAAAGGGTTCACTACAAAACTATTCTTAAACTTGAAAAACAACATTAATTCACACATGAGATGGTTCATAAGTAATGGGAAGCACGATTTCACAATTTATGCAGAAAATGGCTAGGAGAGACTAGTTTTTCATCCGAAACTCACAACCACAAACCCCGAATTTTGCAAAACACTCAAACCATACACACCAACCATCCATATGCATGCTAAATTTAAATTTGGACTTGTTACAACTCTCAATTGCAGATTTTGAAAAGAAATTTCACATGATCCAAATTTCAGTAAGTTTTCATGCATTTTCACAAGTCAATCCCTCAAATTCCAAATTCATCATTTTCATTGCTTCCAAAACCTTTAAACACACTCAATATATCTATCAAAACTTGTGAAGCACCTTAAAGCACAAATTTAATCAAAGCTTCACAAAATCACTACCCTAGTTCTAAAAGCACAATAAAAACAATAAAAAACTGGGTTGCCTCCCGGGAAGCGCTTGTTTAACGTCATTAGATTGACGCAAACACAATCAAGGTGACCATAAACAAGGGTTATAATATAACCCCTTCCGCTTCTTAGGCCGTTTGACTTGGATTTCATCTAAATTCCTATCAAAAGCTTTCCAAGCCAGCAAAAGTTTTTTATTTCTCTTCATTTTCTCAACCCAAACCAATTCACCTACACTCAACTCACATGCCAAGCTATTTACATGCATATGAATGAATGCGAATTTACAATTCTTTGAAGAATTGGATTCAGTCAGCTCATCAAACCTATCACCAAATACAACGTCTATATGCTCAACATTAAGAATTTCATCATTGTGTTGGTGATGTGATATACTATCAAATTCTTCAAAGCTTACCTCATCCTCTTCACGTTTTACCGTTGGAGGGCTTGAAGAAATCGGTAAGTGGTGAAGGGTTGGATCATTTTCTTCTTTTTTTGATTTTTTCTCTTCTTCCTCACTTTCTTCCACTTCCCCTTGTGCTTCAACCACATCTCTTCCATGTTCAGCTACCATGGTAGCTAGCTTTCCAATTTGATCCTCCAAGTTTTTGATCGAAGCCTCGGTATTCCTTTGATTAATCATTGACAATTGCATGAATTGCACCAAGGTATTCTCAAGCTTGGAAATCCTATCCTCTTCAGAGGGGTAGAATGACTGAGATGGTTGATCCATTTAAAGAAGTTGGTGATTTAGAAGCTTCTTGTTGATTCTCCTCTTGAGCTAGATAACTAACACAAGAGATTAGTAACAACAAGGAAAGTAAACAGAAAACAAAAACTGTACACTATATTCACAATCATTCAAGAATGAAAACTACTGCAATGCAATTAGTATTGGCACACCTCCCCGGCAACGGCGCCATTTTGTTGAAAGATTTTTTACCACTCTACGTTGAATCTCTCAAGACTCAATTGTAGTATAGTAAAGGGTTTTGTCGTATCCACAGGGAGGTGTAATACTTATGCCGTTCAATAGCTAACAGACTTAAATGATGGTTTACAAATATATTGGGTGTTTGTTTAAAAACATAAAAACATAAATAAAGAAGATAAAAGAGTTGGATTCACCAAGGTAGATAGTTTTGCTGAGATTAGAGTTTCGTTGTCTGACCTCTATGTATTCTATTGATTCACATACAAATATAGTTCTATGAAATTGATTCCTCCCACCATTTCTTATCTTACTACCCAGTCCCCCGGCGTAGAAAATTATCAACTCAGCTATATTAACCCTCAATCCCTTGATCGATTAACAATAGTGAGTAGCATTAAGCATGGATGTTTGAATGGACTAATGATCTAACCCTATCCCTAGACCTTAGAATCATTAGATGATTTTACCTATTTCAGGTTTAAATAGCTAGTTCCCACCATCCTATTAAACCTAAATTCATGTTCTAGGTGATCAATCCAAAACAAGCATAATGCACAAGGTAAAATCATTGAATCATGGCAAAGATACATATGATTAACTCTAGTTCAGACTCAAGAACGTGTGAGTTCCCTACACAAGTTTGAATCAATCAAAATACCCAAGGGGATCAACCTAAGATATAGCATGAAGCAAAAGAGAAAACCATTGATTCTTTAACATAGAAACATCAAATTTGCATGAAAGTAAATCAAATAGATTACATGAGCATCAAAACAACTAGTTCCAATCCCAACAAATGAGAAATTAGCTATCCATTTCCATGGATAGCTTTACAATCATAAAAGAGAAGAAGAACGATGAAAAACCGAATACGTGACGGTTCCCCGGCGATGAAATCGGCTCTAAAGCCTTCTCCCAAGTCTCCTATACCTCCCTTGATGCTCTCCTTCGAGTTCTATCTTTCCCAAAGTTGTGGGTTTCAGTTCTGGTCCCAGAAGTTCTCCTCTGTTATGATTTAAATTTTCCTTTTAAATTGCAAATCTGGCACGACCGCTCAGCCCCTTTTCTGGCCGCTCAGCGCCCTGTTACTTTAGGGATGGGTTTTCTTTAACCGCCTTGAAGACGCTCAGCCCCTTTCTTGGCCGCTCAGCCCTTTTCTGACAGGATAAAAGGAGCTCAGCTGGTTTTTAAAGGGCTCAGCTGATTTTTCCCAAACCTTCCAAAACTCTTTATCTTTTCACCAAATCTTCATCTCTTCACTAGATTCATGTCCCTACAACAACAATTGAGATTGGATCTCCATTTAAACACATTCTAATCAAAAGAGAGTCAATTTGCAAGATAATTTCCATAAATCACATAGACAAGTGCCTTAATAACAATGGAAAACTACGTAAAATTGGCACTTATCAGGTCACACATTTCAAAACTACTAGATTTGCTTGATAGCGGATATCAATACAAATACTGGTGCTTCTAAGTAGGATGAGACTTGATGCATGCTGCAAATTTCATCATTTTCTTTCCATTAAAAATAAGTGCCTAGTATTGTTCTGTTTCAGGTTGCCTCTCTTACCTCTTGCACAAGATGGTGGAATTGATACATTTTCTTGACAAATTTAGGTTCATTTGTCTTATAATTTCTTAAGGCAAACTGTTTTAATCACAAATTCTTACAAACACAGTTCTACTGCCATTTTTATGTCATGTTTTTAGGGTTTGTTAACTTAGCAAATTGGAGTCAGAAATCATACAAATAGAGATCATTGCTGAAACATTTGTCGTGTGTATAGTAGTACCCTACATACACTAAAAGTTTCTTTACCTGCAAGAAATTAAGAATCCAGTACTGGACGGAGCAAGTCTTGAAGTATGTCTGCATAGGAATGGATAGAAGTGCATTCATTAACCATATCTTGGTAAACTTTGAACAGTGAAACAGGTGAATCAATTTAGATCCATTATCAACATCAAATGATCATCAGTTACAGGCTAAATACTAAATAGTATAGTAAATAGTATCAATTTCTGAAAGGAATTGGCATTGGCTACAAGTTCATAAAGAAATGTACGCCTCAGAAATAAGTTACTTCTTGTATGAATGGTTCTAGTGACACACTGATAACAGCAGCACCTTTCTCTTGCTTTATATTCAGAATCCATAAATCAAAACCCACCAGCTGCATGTGTGTGATTAAGGAATCAAAAAATCAAACCGAGCATAATGGTTTAATTACCTTGGCAATCTGAACAAGGAGAAAACCCACCCAGATATACACAAGGAGTGATAATTCTTTCCAATAAATGTTCTTCAGTAATTGGACTTGCATACACGGCGTGTGATAAATTTTAGAAGTAGGTAAACCTAAATAAGTTACTTGCTGACTTCTAAAGTCGAAATGATTTTGAAAAACCCTTGCATTACCTTTTCAACATGGGAATCAGCTGGACCACTTGGTAGTGGCTTATAGTCTTCTGCAGAAGCATCTACATTGAGGGGTCATAACTAAGAACTATTACATTCCAACAGTAAATATTGAGGATATTGTCTACTACTTCTTTCCAATGTAAATTACAAACTGCAGCAGATTTTGTGTAAAAGTACTTTTTTTGTTTGTGTGAACTAAAAGTAGTTTAATTGTGATCTCTTTAACAGGGGAAATGACTTCAGCCATATCTGTCATTTATTCTGCCAGGGAACTTGTTCAATTACCATAGTGCTCCAAATTGGTTGGCATGATGTTAATTATGCTTAATCTGTTTTATCATCCAGTTCCAATTATATATTGGCATATCAAAACTTACCACCAGGTTTTGATTCAACTTCCAATTGCCTAGCAGCTTCCTGAAAGTCAAGTAGTTTAATGCTCTTACCACCAAGTTGAAGATGTGAGACTCAACTACTAAAGATATTTAGGAAGTGCATAAGGTAAATTCACCTTTTTTATCATTGTTTCCTTTTTCCATGTGGCTATGGCTTTGAATGTAGCTTTTGTTGATGTACCTTTCAATCACAACATTATATTTCATATTTTAAATATTATTAAATTTAAAATTAATTATGAGCCAAAAAATTGAGATATGATTTATTTACACTGTCAGTGCATGAAAAATTAATCTCTATTTAATTATTAGTAGAATAAAATCAGTTATTTACTTGAATGATTAAATGTGTATGCACCGACGGTGTAAACTTTGTTTACACTTTACACATACATCCAATTAAACTTTTGATTGTATGAACACGTCAAGTTGGCTAATCTTTGTAACTTATCAACCTTGAAAGCTTTATCAGGTTGTTTCGAAAAGTTGATCTTAACCGAAATATCTAATCTTAAAAACTTAAAAGCTTTATATGCCTGTTTATGTTGTTTTGACATGTCAATAATCTTGCTTGAACTAGCTAATATTAGGAACTTAAGATCGAGATTAGCTAACGATGTGTTGTTCAACATGGTCGACTTTCTGACAAGTCACTCTTGACAATTTTGATCCTCCATGAGTTTCCTCCTAGCTATCCATCGGGTTCATCCTGATCATCCACATGGATCATCTTGATCATCCATATGGTTCATCCTGATCGAATATTCTTTACAGATGCTATAATTGTGGCCTGTCCTACCAAGATGGTCATTAGAATAGATACTCTAGTTTAATCGGAACTATTAAAACAACTAACCTTAAGTTAAGAGTGTAACTAGAATAACTAACCCTAACTAGGGACTATTGAATAACTAACCTTAGGTTATTAAAGTTAGTAGAACATATAATCATAGTTTAATCAGGACTATGAAATAACTAACCCTAGTTCAAGGTCCAAGTGTAAATGTTCTATAGTTTCCTCTTCATCATTGGGTTCTCTGAGGTGTGTCGTAACTCTCGAGGGTCCAAATCAAAGAGTTTAATTATCATGAAGTTAATGCTTAAAGTGGTCGGGAAGGATAAGATTCCTCTCCACCTTCTTTAGTTCATTTTTTCATCCCTCCTCCTTATTATGATTATCAACATAATTAAGAGTATTTATAATAACAACAAACAATTAGTTAATCATTTATTTTAACTCAGATTAATCAATCAAAGTGAGATTTTATTAATTTCAAAAACTGTGAATTAAAGTCTCAAAAGTATGTTTTTGATATTGAAAATCCTTAGAAAAAGCTCATAAATGAAATCATAAGAAAAAAGAACTCAGAAAAAAGAAAAATGGGCTAGTTTTTTTTTCATCTGCTGACCCCTCCTTTTTTGGTGCCAAAAACACATATCTGGGCCTTTTTGCATTAGCCCATTATGTTGGTTTTTTTTTGTTTGGCTGATGGCCCTTCAATTTTCTATAAGGATTTGATTGTTTTTTTTTCTTGGGCTAGTTTTTTTTGCTGCTGACCCCTCCTTTTTTGGTGCAAAAAACACATATCTGGGCTTTTTTGCATTAGCCCATTATGTTGGTATTTTGTTTGGCTGATGGCCCTTTTTTTCATACTTTGACTCTTTTTTTTGCGCTAGCTTTGGTTGACTAATCTTAAGTTAAGAGAACCACTATAACAGATAACCCTGATTTAAGCTCTAGTTTAACTGAGACTATAAAATAACAAGCTCTAGTTTAACTAAGACTGTAGAATAACAGACTCTAGTCTAACTGAGACTATAGTATAACTAAGCTTCAGTTAGGAGGGTCATTAGAATAACTAACCCTAGTCTAATCGAGATAATAGTATAACTAACATTTGTTTAAAAGGGTCAATGGAATAACTAACGTTAAGTTAAGAGGTCATTAAAATGGATAATCCTAGTTTAACGTAGACTTTAGAATAACTAAATTAGGTTAAAAGTGTCATTATCCATCAATTCACTCGTATTCATTTAAATATTAGAATTGATCTAATCATATCCGCAAATTTGGAAAGATTTTCATGAAACGAATACCACCGTTGCGTCTAGAATGGTCGAAAACCTTAAAATCGGCTACTCTTGGACCCAAAACGGATAAAAATGACCAAAATTATAAAAAAAACACATTACTTAAGTTTATTCAAAGGCCAATATCTGGTCTTATTTACAAATATGGAAAGATTTTCAAGAAACGAACCACACCATTGCGTCCGGAACGGTCGAAAACCTTAGAATCAACTCCTCTTGGACCCAAAACGGATAAAAATGACCCAAAATTTCCAAAAAACACATTCTGCCACATGTCAGCACGAGAACAAGCCACGTCAGCGTCTCTGACGTCATCAGGCGCGTGTCTCTCACAGCCGAGAGTGGCCTCCACTCTCCTTCTTCCTCTAGCGCGAGTGGGGCGCGTGGCCGAGAGTGGGCTCACTCTCCGGCCACCACGCCGGCAAGTGCGGGAGAGTGTAGCTTCGTCCGGGCTCCGTTTGAGATTCCGGAACTTGTTCCGGACTCTTCTCAACCTTCTGAATCCATCTATGACCTCAGATTTTCATTTCGGGAACTTTTAAAAATGGGTCATTTTCGAAAATGATGATTCCGGCCACCTCGAGTCACCATCAAAGCTCTAGTATGACTTGTTGGGACCGTGACTTGACGAGGAACATCAAGGAGACACATATTTTGCACAAATTCTCACCAAACATTGAACAAACAACAACATAAAATTATTTTTCCTAGCTAGTTACCACTTATGGAACCCAGAAAGTGAGAATAGTTTTATGCAGTTATTTTTCTATTCTTTCACTATGAGGGCCTGAATATGAATCAAACAGAAATAAGGGACTGAATATAAATCAAACAAAAATAAGGGGCTAAAAGTGGGAAGCAGAATTTAATTTTTAAATAGGCCCCTGGCGCATTTACATTAATGGCGCCGAAAAAATAATAATTTGACTTTCAGTCCTTTTTTTTTGGGGCACCTGTGCCTCTCCAGAAAAATGGCATATGTAAGCTTTCCCCTTTCTGAAAGTAAAAAAAGGATCCAAATAGTTAAAAAAATCTAAATATATTATTATAGTAAATTTTGATATATATATATATATTACAATAGTAAGGTTTGATATATATATATATATATATATATATATATATATATATATATATATCAAACTTTTTATAATTCTGTTTATTATCATAAATTCATTATAATTATAATTAAGGTACAGATTTATACCAAGAAAAAAAGGTACAAATAAAAATTGATTGATAAAAAAAAATGCAATGAAAGACTTCATCGTGAATAGGGGAGTAATTTTAGGTTTTTTTGGAAACAAACAAAATAGTGGGAGAGAGAATGAGTTCTTAATAATGAAGGAAGATAGTGGGAGAGAGAATGGTGAGTGGACCTTGATAAAAAAACAGAAAAAGGAAGGAAATGCCACGTGTACGGTAAAAAGGAGAGAAGAGCTTGTAGAATGCCATGTGGAATTCCACTAAGTCTAAGATTGCATGAAAGAGCAGAATGCTTGTGGTTGCGACACATCAGCATTTGGTCCTTTGAACCTTTGCTCTTTTAATAGTATTATTGATTATTGATTGATTTGGAAAGGTAGAAATGATTGGCAACGTACAAAGCATGTCATCTACCATATGAATGTGATCATTGAGATTGATGGACGCTGAAACTATAGAAGACAACCCCTCATTCAATTATAGAATAACACCAGTAAGAGGAATTCCCTCTCGAAATACAAATGAGGAAAAAACTTCAGCATGTCCACCGATGGCACATACATAAAACATAACGGAATGGTCGGCATATCAAAAAACGCAAAGATCGATAAAACCCCTAAAAACACATAAGTATATCTAAAATTCCTGGTTTCTTAAATCCTAAAAAAACAAAATTTCATTCCCGGAATTCACAAGACAAATTTTCAGGGTTCTAATCCTAATATAACCAGCTCTGATACCACATGTTGGAATTACATATTAACTGGATCGATACTAGCAATTAGAACACCATAATCATTAGGATAAATTGTGTACCTCTCTCTTGAAGATATCTTGCATGTCCTTTTGATTTGCGGAAGCAAGCACACAATTGTATGCAACAGTAACAAGATCTTCCACTTGATCTCTTGTCTCTGGCAAACTACTCTTTGATGGAGCAAGCAGTTAAAGAACGTTAAGAGTGGATCCTGCCCTTTATTAATAAAACATGGAAAACCTAATTTCCATCCATCATGGATATTAGGCCCATTAGGCCCCATACAGAAGTTCACACACTTGTCTATTTGGCTCAACCCAATTAACTTATATTCACATGTGATTCCCAAAAATAGCCTATAAGGATCACATTAACATATAGGCTCACAAGGAAAAAATATATCAGGCAACATTCAACTCATTTTAATAAAATAAAAAACCATCAATCAATATAAGCCCAAATTAGAATAAAATTCTAACATGAAGTTCCACTGAACAATTATAGGCCACACTTTGGTGGCACTCATTGATACAAGCAGTTCACATAGCGATTTGCACCCATCAACTAGAAATGTCACCCCACTTTTGTAACACCCCGATTTCGGTGGTGCCACTTTAGTGACTTTAAATCAATAGTGCGGAAAATGCGTAAATATTTTTTTTTCGTTTTCTTTTCAAATATAAGACTTAACATAATGAAGACTCAACCCAAAGATAATAAACATAAAGTGATTGGAGATAGTGTCCGCAGGCGAATAAGTTCATCCCATGGTCAGAGCCATGAGTTTTATGAATACAGTTTTCAAGAAGATAAGTCAGCCCCAAATGGGAAATGACAATCAGAGTTGTGAAAACAATCCCCCCCATATAATACACTCCTAACATCGACCCTCATCCGATCATGCATGAAGTCCGGGTCCACTCGAAGGCTCAGTAGCAGTCATTGTGCTCAGGATCCTCCCCAAACGATGAACCATCTTGAATCAGCGGTTGGACGTCTGGCAGCAGGCCGACCGCCCAAACACAACCATACACACAAAGCCAAGGCGCTAGGGTCAACTCACGGAATATAATAGATAATACAAGCAACATGTGATGAATAAAGGGGTATATATATATATAGGTTGTATATATCCATATAAGTTCTGTATCGTCTACCCTAAGGTATATACATAACATGTTATCAGATGTCTAAATTCAATATTCAATATCTCAACAGTTCAATAAGTTATATCTCGAAAACTCGATAAGCAATATATCAACGAATATAGTTAAATGCATGGTATGCCAATGCAATGTCATGCTCAAAATATGATCCGGATAAAATGTCACCCTCACGATGACCCGAAGTATCTCGCTCCGCTAAAGCGTCTCGCTTTTATGAAGCATCTCGCTCCTATAAAGCATCTCGCTTTTATGAAGCATCTCGCTCCTGTGAAGCATCTCGCTCCAATGAAGCAGCACACTCCTGTGAAGCATCTCGCTCCTATGAAGCTGCACGCTCCTGTGAAGTCCGATCTGAGATCGTCCTTCGGAAAGCAGCACACTTTCCAAGAAATGTATGCATGAATGCAATATGGTTAGCCAAACAACGAATCGTCCTCACCAAGGCACGCGTGTCTAGCTAGAGTACATTGTCTCTACAATACCCTAAGGTAAACAAGGAAGTGCTAATCGAATTTGGTAACTTTCCTAGTCACTTGGGCTCACCGTCTCGATGGCCAACCAAACTGCTCAACGAGCAAAAGAATGCAGCTCGCACTCAGTGACCTTTCAACTTACCATGGCTCACCATCTCGATGGCCAAACAAATTGCTCAAAGAGCGAAGGAGTATTCGACATACTCAGAAACTTATAGTTTTCCCATAACTTGGATTTGACGACAATTCTCATTTTCCAAAACTAATGTTCAAGCCCTAAACTTTCGTCTGAGTCTTTTATCATTATATTAAGGGTTTTGAGGTTGTTTAATACATTATGGAGGTTCATTATGAAATTGTTTAAGTTTCGTCTCTAATCTTATTAGTTTCAAAGATCTCATAATTCCAATGATTCCCTGGAGAAGGTCTCAAAACAAAAGGTCCATCATCACCCAAGTAATGGCCCGAGAAGTTCCCAGGTAAGCTGGCCGGGCACAATGCCTCATTAAAAGCCCTTCTTGCCTTTAGACAGAACAACCCAAGTTCTTACGTGAATTCAAATGGGGTTTTTCCAATATCATTTTCAAACTCAATTTTCCTTTGAGAAGGTCTCGATCCATAAAACAATAATAGGGTACGAACCTCGGTCCGTCCCATCAAACTTTATCTAAAAACTCGTCAGGAGTCTGGCATAACTACCCGTTATCCACTATCTTGACGTTCCTCACTCATTCGCACAATTGCACGGTATATTCAATATAGTCAGCAATTCAAGTGCGTAATAGAAAGACACATTATAATCAATATAATCCAAATATCATGTGAACAAATAATCACATAGCCTATAGTTAACCATTTAACAATTAAGCATGCGAGTCAATTATCAACATATCAATGCGATAAATCCTAATCTCCCATGTCGGCCGAAGCCCAGAAAACGGAGACACACGTCTCAATCAGTTCACTCGGCCGAAGCCTTCAGAAAACATTTTCAATCCAGACAATTCATATGCATAAACAATAAATCAAGTCGAATTTATCGACGCCTACAAAGCATTAGCTAGCAAGTAAGTTGCCCTAACCTCGAACTCGTCCAGTGTGTTCAAGCAAGGCTCCTTCACAATCCTCTTTTCCTGCTCCAAGTGTTCCTCCAAACGAATCTTTGAGCAAACGAAGCGAAGGTCAATCAAAACAAGTCAATTCGGTCAATATAACACTAACTAGCGTTAGACAAAGCTTAAGAAGCTTCAGAGTACAATTTTTAAGCATGAATAGACGACATAACCTCGTTCGCTAAAACGAGCATAACTCGAGCTACAGAACTCGGAATGACACGAAACCAGCGCCAAAATTTCGACAATCGGAAGAGCTACGCAATGGCTCAGGTCATAGAGACCCAAAAATTATTTTTGGACACGGTACTCTAAGCAATAGGTTTCGGCCACTATGTAAAATAGGGTTTCCGAACTTTTTCTTCGATCTAAATCGATTCCTAGGTATTCTTAGGCGATATCTAGGCCAAGGAAACTCTCAGAAAAAATATCGAATCGAAAACTGTCGCAGGGGTATTTTGGTCATTATTTTCAGCTCAGAATTTCAAAATCAGAGTTTCGAAAAACAAATTAGATGGGGTTGATACTAACGACGATTATGACGACTAATCCTACTAGCACTAAGCTAAGGCGATAGTTTTCAGCCCAAAGGTTGAGACTTTGCTTAAAAATGGGTATTTTAAGCAGAAATTGATTCCGGCGGAGTTCCGGCGACATAACGGAAAAACTAATCCGACAGAAGTGCTCTTGGGCACGTAAGGAAGATGTTTAGAATCAAAAATGAAGTATTCAAGATAGTTTTGCAAAAACCTCAAAACTATGAGCACAGAAGGACATAGAGAAAAGCTATGGAAAAAGACGATCAGAGGTAAGGAAAAGCGACTATACCTCGAAACCTTGAAGTAGCAACTGTTTAATCGACGATCTAGCAAGAAATGAACAAAATCTCTTCTCCTCCTCCTCCTAGCAAACTCGCGGCTTCAAGAGAGAAAATGGGTGAGTTTTTGTGTTTTGTGGGTTTTTGTTTCAAGCTTCAACATATATATATAGGGAATGAAATGGAAGATATTTTGTAAAGATTGGATAAGGATGGATAGATATTTATCAAAGATATTTTGAGAAGATATTTTGTGAAGATATTTTTGAGAAGATATTTTGTAAACCGGTACAGATTTGTTTAGATATCGGAGGATTTAGCTCATAGAGTTAAGATAAAAATATGAGAGTGATTTCCGATTCTTCCTACTGATTCCAAGGTATTCTAGACACGATATTCTCCCCGCTGAATCTTCTAATTCTTCAAAGAAATATCGGTATGATTTTTGGTTTTCGAGGCTTGTTTTTAATGCTATATATTGAGGTTGGTAAAACGCGGGAAAATGAAAGTTTCGCGAATCTGATTTTTCCGGCTTCATTCTCCATGAATTCTAAGATAGGTTTTGGCGACATAAATCCAAAACTAAGAAAAGGTTTCCTTGTATTTTTGGTAACTAATGCAAAGTCGGTGTAAAACTATTTTACCCGATAAGTTGCTTTTTGCATCGGATGTCGGAATAGAAAACTTCCTTCTGAAGAAAGATTGAAATCATCGAGAGAAATGGGTGTACGCGTGTAGAATCTTCATTGTAGCTCTGAATAGAAAAAGTCTTCATCGTCGGGTGATTCTAGGGTTTTGAAATACCAGGGTTTTGGTTTCGGCAAACTTCCGATGATTGGAATCGGACGTTCGTAGATTCTAGAGTTTCGCCTCGAAACGATTGTGATATATGGAGAAAGAGAAGTTCTAACATTTCTCTGAAGATTTTTTGACTAAATTCCTACAGTGTTCCAAGGGTGGAACACAGTTTGATTTCCTAAGGTTCTTGTCCTAGGTTTTAAAACGAATATTAGTCGTGCTATAACTTAAATCGACTTCGATACAATCCTTTGACTTTTCCTGAACTTTCTCCTTCATAAATTTATTCCATTCGATAAACTCTTGTTCAGGTTTTCCTTTCACGATACGTCAAACCTAATCGTAAATGGAAATCTCTTCCACTTATTCTAAGCTTAAAACTTGGGTCTTACAACTTTAAAGTGGGGAAATAATTAAATGCCCTTCCGTGTTTTACTCTGGAAAAACAAGTTCCGGAGGGCTCCAGAAGTTTAACTTCCGGAGCATATCAGTATATTAACATAACACCCCTTCCGTGTTTTACTCCGAAAAAACAAGTTCTGAAGGGCTTCAGAAGTTAAACCTCCGGAGCGTGTAAGTATATTAACAGAACACAGGGTTCACCCCTTCACTTTGAAGTTCCAGAGGGTAGATCTGACATTTTTTAAAAAAGGCTGGGGTGCCAGATCTATTAGGTGGGGTGCCAAATCCAAGCCCCTAACACAATTCTTATGTCTACTGTAACACCCCGATTTCGGTGGCGTCACTTTAGTAACCAAAATAAACTTAATGCGGAAAAACGTGAATATTTTTTTTTTATAATAACTAAGACAAGACTGAATTAAATAAAACTCAAATGCGAAAAGTAATAAAACTAATATACAATATATAAACAGCCCCCGCTGTAAGTAACAACCTCGTCACGAGTAACCTCCAGTGACGGAAAGAAAACTGTAACGCCCGTAGGCAATATGTACAAACCAAATAAAAAGGTGAAGTGTCCGCAACACCATCCCTCAAAACTGAGAATAAGTCAGCCCAGATGGCCTAAAACAAGACCTCCTAAGTCCAACCAACTCCCTGTGATTCCCGTAAAGAAACCACACAAAAAGCTATAGGTGGGAAACTACCCTGTTCCCAAAGGAACAAATGATGTTCAGAGCTAGGACTCTACTCCTACACTAATCCCATCTCGAGGAGCTCACACTAACACTCAATCCTACATGCTAGCATGATCGTCGTCCGAATTCGAAATCCAGAACGACCTAGTCTACATACACCATCCGTCCTCCTCTCGCAACCGCGATACGCTCCAGTTCCTGCATCTCAACCCTAGTTCCTCCCGAAGGATGAACCATCATGAACCAGCCCGCCAAAGAGATCTGACAAAGGGCGTTTGTTCGCCAAAGCACACACAGAAGACGCGAGGGTCAACTCCAAAGAATTATATAAATAATACCACCAATAGATACCATTAAAAGATTAGCCACTTAGGCTTATAACTAGGGATAACATCCTAGGGTTGCATTATTCCACAAAGAATATAACGACAGTAAAACACAGTTAACATGCATCAAGTAGAACTAACAAGTATCAAACACACTCATCAACTAAGTCAGTATGCATGTCGCATGAAATGATATGCAGGTTAACCCAGTCAACCAATATGCAATCCGGAACGTGGTGGACATCAAACGGATCAGCCCTAACACCAGCCACGGTGGGACCATTTCGGCCCGCGTGCCTCTTACACCACAAGGTAGTCAGATCAACTACTAAGAGTCACCTAACAGCGCTCTTACGCGGAAATTCGGGTCTTATGACCATTTTGGAATCCACCGAGGTCCGGTAATCACGCCGTGTATTAACCTCCTATGTGTGCATGAATGCAATGTGATTAGCCAAACAACGTCTCCGACCTCACTCGACACGTCGCCACGTGTTCTAGGTAAATTAATGTCTCTAAAAGCTTACCCTAAGGTAAAAGTCGATTCTGCGACAAAATACAATAATCATAAAATGAGTGCAACCACTCACGATAACTCTTCGAGTCATCAATGCTCTCACGAAGTCTCACGCTTCAGTGGAGTCTCACACATTCACAAAGTCTCACGCTTCAGTGAAGTTTTATGCTTTCACAAGGTCTCTCGCCTCAGTGAATTTACACACTTGCACGAAGTCTCACGCTTCAGTGAAGTTTCATGCTCATCACAAGGTCTCACGCCTCAGTGAAGATCACGCATTCACAAGGTCTCACGCCTCAGTGAAGCTTCTCGGCTCATCCCTTGGATGGCTAAACCAACTGCTCCCAGAGCACAGGAGTATCAACATACTCACAACTTCTTAACCTTCTCATTACTTGGGATCCGACGACACTTCTCGCTTTCCACAACTAAGATTTGCATCCAAAGCTTCCTTTCGAGGTTAACGCCATTACTTAAAGATTTAGAGGTTGTTTAATGTCTTATGAGTTTTCTTTTCAAAATAATATCCTTTTAGTCTTATCGCAAATCCTATAAGTTCTCGGGATCTCCAAATCCCCAAATGACTCCAGAGAATGTCTCGATCCATAAACATCATAACAAGGCCCGAATCTCATTCGTCCTATCAAGCTTCCTCCAAAACTCTCAAAATAAAATCGGCATGACCTGCCCGCTATCCTCACCATTCAGAATCTCAGTTTCTAGTGCAAAGCATATTTAAATCATCACAATCAACAACATGTCATATATCCATAAATCTCATCATAAACACTTAACACTTAGCGTATAAAGCATGCACCACACATCCTAGATTACCCACATAGCACATAGCATGTAAGTCAATCTCAAAAACATTCAGTAGATGAATCATCTACATTGTCAGCCGAAGCCTCAGAAAACATTTTCCAATCACACACAATCCAGTGCATAAACAATAAACAATGTCGAAAACATCGACCCTAAGCATTAACTAGAGATTCAGTGAGAAGCCCTCACCTGTAGATTCTCCAGGACGATCTCCTAACACTTGTTCACAATCAAAGGCTTGCTCCTCTGGGAATTCCTCAAAATTACCTTTAGAGCAAAACCACAGAAATACTATCAGAATCTATCGAAAACTAAGCTATCGATACTTACTAAGGTTACTCGAAGTAATCTATACTCTAAGGTACGATAATCTAGCGCGAAAAGACAAGTTTTCGGAAAAGGAAATTTCCTCCTCCCCCTTTAATAGGTTCGGCCACTTTAGGTAATTAGGAGACTCGATTTTTCTTCGATCAAACTTGGTTCCTATACTATCATTAGCCGTAACTAAGGGTATTCTGAACTCGGAAAAATTATCGGATAAAAAACTGTCGCAGGGGTATTTTGGTCATGATTTTTAACTTAGAAATTTCAAAACTGAAATCCCAAAAACCAAATTTTGCAGGGACGTCACCAACGGCGTTTATGACAACTAATCTTACTAGCACTAAGCTAAGGCGATAGTTTTCAGCCTAAAGGTTGAAGCTTTACTCCAAAAACGGGTATTTTAGGCTAAAATTGATTCCGGCGGAATTCCGGCGATATAACGGAAAATCTAACCCGGCAGAAGTGATCTTGGGCGCATAAGGAAGAGGTTTAGAATCAGAAATGAAAGATTCAGGATAGTTTTGCAAAAACCCATAAACTATCCGCTCAGAAAACTCTACAGAAAAGCTATGGAAAAAGCGATCAGAGGTAAGGATTAGCGACTATACCTCGAAGCCTTGAAGTAGCAACTGATTGATCGACGATCAAGCAAACGATGAAGAAAAACTCTTCTTCCTTCTTCCTTGTTCTTGGCCGCGGTTTTGGGAGAGAAAATGGAGGAGAATTTGTGTTTTTCTTCCTTTCTTTGCTATATATAAAGGTTGGAAATTCGCGGGAAAATGAAAGTTTCGCGAATCTGATTTTTCCGACTTCATTCTCCATGAATTAATAGATATGTTTTGGCAAAAGAGTTCCAAAACTATAAAGAGGTCTCCTTGTATTTTTGGCAACTAAAGCATAGTCGGTATAAAACTATTTTACCCGATAAGTTGCTTTTTGCATCGAATGTCGGAATGGAAAACTTCCTTCGGAAAAAAGATTGAAATCATCAAGAGAAATGGGTGTACGCGTGTGGAATATTCATTTGAAGCTCTGAATAGAAAAAGTCTTCATTGTCGAGAAATTCTAGGGTTTTGAAATACCAGGGATTCGGTTTCGGCAAACTTCCGATGATTGGAATCGGACGTTCGTAGATCCTAGAGTTTCTGATATGCCCCAAGTTGATGCAAGGGCTTGATGGATCGTCTAGGATGATTTTAGGACTTGAGAAATCAGAGTTGGAAGGGAAAAACAAAGAAGAATTTCGTGCAAGGAAAAGATGGACAGAATTGGAATGGAACTTTATGGATATGGAAGTGCAGACGTCACACAAAGGTGGTGGCAAACCTTTGATAAGTCAAGGTCTTGAATCACTCAAGGGATATGAGAATCACTCTCAACAAACTGAACTAACTCAGAAAAAAATAATCTTATTCATTCATGTTCTCCATGCTTGGCCGTCCCTCCCTTTTAAAAGAGTTTGGCTTTGTTTTGAATTACAAAGGTGAGTCATGGTCTTAACTCCAATTAATGACTAATTATGGAGTTTTAACATCCAATTCTGAACTGAAAATTCAAATAAAAACTCCTAATGAGCTGGTCAAGCTCAGCTTGTAACAGCCCCTAAACTTTCTCTCATTACATTAAACAAAAACAGGAAATTAACTTCAATTGAAAGAGATTCTTGGAGTTTTACTTCAGCCATCAAGAGCTGATGCAAACTTGGAATATTCCTCCCTTAAAGCCTTCTTATTCACGCCCCACATGCCTCCACTTCAGGTCCATTAATTGCTAATGCATCCTTGGTGTATTAGGGACTTATTGGATTGAAAAAAAAACTAGAAATAAAATTCGAACTCAGCTCCAATTAATTGGGCTGATCTTGGACGACTTCCTCTTCATAGTTCATGAGGAAATTCACCAATTTGGGCTCAAGTTCTCGCACATGGGTTCCTTCCTCAAGAGCTAATGCTATCATCTGTTGAAGTGCTTCCTTGGCCCTTTTAGCCCTTGCCCTAGTCATTGGTCCTCCAAGTCCTTTTAGCGCTCCATGACCCTTGTCCTTGTCCTTGTCCTCATCATTCCCTCCCTCTTGAAAAGGATTTGACCTCAAATCAAATTCTCCTCCATCTGCATCGAAGAGAGATAAATCAGAGACATTAAAGGTTGAGCTGATGTTATACTCACCTGGAAGCTCTATTTTATAGGCATTGTTATTGACTCTCTCAAGTACTTGAAAAGGTCCATCCCCTCTAGGTTGGAGTTTGGATTTCCTTTGTTCTGGAAACCTTTCCTTCCTCATGTGCACCCAAACCCAATCTCCGGGTTGGAACACCACCTCCTTTCTTCCCTTGTTAGCTTGCCTAGCATAACTCTCATTCTTTCTCTCAATTTGAGCCTTCACACGCTCATGCATCTTCTTGACATATTCAGCTTTGCCCTGTCCTTCCTTGTGCTTGAAAACAGAAATGTTAGGCATAGGCAATAAATCAAGAGGAGTCAAAGGGTTAAATCCATACACTACTTCAAATGGGGAGCAATTGGTAGTGCTATGGACAGCCCTATTGTAAGCAAATTCAACATGAGGCAAACACGCCTCCCAAGCCTTTAAATTGGCCTTAAGGACAGTCCTAAGCAAGGTGCCTAGGGTCCTATTAACCACCTCAGTTTGCCCAGCAGTTTGTGGGTGGCAAGTGGTAGAGAACAAAAGTTTAGTGCCTAACTTCCCCCATAAAGTCCTCCAGAAGTGACTTAGGAACTTGGTGTCCCTATCACTAACTATGCTTCTAGGCATCCCATGAAGTCTTACAACTTCTTTAAAGAACAAATCAGCAACGTGACAAGCATCATCAGCTTTCCTGCAAGGAATAAAATGAGCCATTTTTGAAAACCTATCAACAACCACAAAAATTGAATCCTTACCATTCTTTGTTCTAGGGAGGCCTAAAACAAAGTCCATAGACAAGTCAACCCAAGGGTATTCAGGGATTGGCAAAGGAGTATACAAACCATGTGGCATCACCTTAGACTTAGCCTTCTTGCAAACAATGCAATGTTCACAAAACTTGATCACATCATGTTTCATTTTGGGCCAATAGAAATGTTCCTGTAAAGTTTCTAGAGTCTTTTGGACTCCAAAATGACCCATTAATCCCCCAGCATGGGATTCTTTAACAAGCAGTTCTCTAATGGAACATTTAGGCACACACAACCTGTTTTCCTTAAATAAAAATCCATTGTGCCTATAAAATCCATTTTGAGAAACTTTCTCACAAGCCACAAAAATTTCAGCAAAGTTATCATCTTTTTCATACATTTCTTTCACATGTTCAAGTCCTAGCAATTTAGTCTCTAACATGGAAAGCAACACGTGTCTCCTGGATAAAGCATCAGCCACAATGTTACTTTTCCCCTTTTTGTGTTTTATGACATAGGGAAATTGTTCCAAAAATTCAACCCATTTGGCATGCCTTTTGTTCAACTTACCTTGCCCCTTCAAGTATTTCAGCGACTCATGATCACTATGAATCACGAATTCCTTGGGCAAAAGATAATGCTGCCAAGTCTTCAAAGCTCTCACCAAAGCATACAATTCCTTATCATAAGTAGAATAGTTAACGGCAGCTCCGCTTAACTTTTCACTAAAATAAGCAATTGGGTGGCCTTCTTGAAGCAACACAGCACCAATACCTACATTTGAAGCATCACATTCAAGTTCAAAAGATTTAGCAAAGTTAGGTAAAGCAAGTATAGGTGCATGGGTAAGCTTATGCTTTAGGGCAGCAAAGGCCTCTTCTTGATTCTTTCCCCAATGAAAACCCACATTCTTTTTCACCACTTCATTTAGGGGTGCTGCCAAGGTACTAAAGTCCTTTACAAACCTCCTGTAGAAACTGGCCAAGCCATGAAAACTTCTTACATCACCCACGGATTTAGGAGTGGGCCACTCTTGAATGGCTTTGATCTTTTCCTCATCAACCTGCACTCCTTTCGAACTCACAACAAAACCAAGAAACACAACATGGTCAGTGCAAAAAGTGCATTTCTCAAGATTGGCAAACAATTGTTCCTTTCTAAGCATACTCAAGACGGATCTTAAGTGCTCAACATGCAGCTCAAGAGTAGTGCTATAGACCAAAATATCATCAAAGTACACAACCACAAATTTCCCAATGAATTCCCTCAAAACATGGTTCATTAGTCTCATAAAAGTACTAGGTGCATTAGTTAAACCAAAAGGCACAACCAACCATTCATACAAACCATATTTAGATTTGAAAGCAGTTTTCCATTTATCCCCTTCTTTTATCCTTATCTGATTGTAACCACTTTTCAAATCAATTTTAGAAAAATAACATGCTCCATGCAATTCATCAAGCAAATCATCAAGTCTAGGAATAGGGTGCCTATACTTAATGGTGATGTTATTCAAGGCTCTACAATCAGAGCACATTCTCCAAGTCCCATCTTTCTTTGGTACCAAAATCACCGGTACAGCACAAGGACTCATGCTATTTCTTACCCACCCTTTGTTCAAGAGTTCTTCCACTTGTCTTTGAATTTCAGTGGTTTCTTGTGGGTTGCTTCTATATGTTGGCCTATTAGGCAAAGAAGCTCCCGGAATGAGATCAATTTGATGCTCAATTCCTCTCAGTGGTGGTAGACCACTTGGAACACTTGTTGGAAACACATCCTCATAATCCTGCAAAAGAGATTTAACACTAGAAGGCAGCTCAAAATTTTCAAAAGTGTTAGTGTTCAAAATCTGATTTTTGCAAAACATCAAGTATAGGATCTGTTTTGAAGCTATCATCCTTTTCACCTCTCTCTTTTTGATCAAACAAATTTCTTTTCTCTCAAGTATTTCACTCTTTTCTTTTTGCTCTCTCTCAAGTGTTTCACTCTTTTCTTTTTGCTTCCTCTCAAGTGTCTCACTCTTTTCTTTTCTCTCTTGTTCAATCTTTTCTCTCATTTTCTTTTGATCCTCACGCACCTCCCTAGGGCTCAAAGGTTTGAGCGTAATTTTCTGGCCATGATGTTGGAATGAGATCTTGTTGGTGCTGCCATTATGATCAGAGTTGGTGTCATATTGCCATGGTCTTCCCAGCAGTATGTGACTAGCCTCCATGGGAACAACATCACAAAGAACCTTATCCCTGTATTTGCCAATGGAAAAGTCAACTTCAACTTGCTTACTTACTTGTATTTCTCCATAGTGGCTGAGCCATTGAAGTTTGTATGGCCAAGGATGTGGTTTTGTGACCAGGTTCAGCTTCTCCACCATTCTTTCGCTAGCCACATTAGTACAGCTTCCGCCATCAACAATCATCAAGCAAATCTGCCCATTGACAGAACATCTTGTGTGAAAGATATTCTCTCTTTGGCTTTCTTTCTTTGGCTTTTGTTGGCTACCAAGCATTCTTCGGATCATCAACAGTTCACCATTCATGGCTGCCTCCTCTTCTTCTTCACTTTGTTCTCCTTCGGACTCACTGGTGTAGTCTCCATCATCCTTAAGAATCATGGTCTTTTTGGAGGCACATTCATAAGCATAATGTCCCATACCTTGGCATTTGAAGCACTTGACCTCTTTGCTCTTTTTGGATGGTTGTTCAAGAGGTCTTGAAGAAGCTGAAGCTTGTGGTTTGGTGGCTGGTTTGCTAAGGGTGCTCGGCCCTTCATTCTTCATTCTGCCTCTCCAAGATGAATTGGAATTGGTAGAACTCTTCCTTGCAAGCCCTTTCCTTTTGAGTTGTTGCTCAACTTTAGTGGCCTTGTGCAGCAATTCTTCCATGTCTACATATTCCTGAAGTTCTACAATATCTCTAACATCATTAGATAGACCATTAATAAATCGAATCATGGTTACCTCTTCATCCTCCTCAAGATTGGCTTGCAACATAAGCACCTCAAGTTCTTTGTAATACTCCTCAACACTCTTGCTGCCTTGGGTAAGTTTTTGAAGTTTAAATTTTACATCCCTAGCATGGCTTGAAGGGACATATCTTTTCCTCATGATTCGTTTCATTTCAGCCCATGTTTCCACCGCTGGCTCCTCATTTCTCAATCTCTCTTTTGCAAACTTATTCCACCAAACAAGAGCATAGTCTGAAAAGTGAGCAGCTGCAAGTTTCACCTTTTGGTCCTCCTCATAGTTGTTGCAAGCAAAGACATGCTCTATTTTGAGTTCCCACTCCAAGTATGCCTCTGGATCACTCTTTCCCTTAAAAGGAGGAATTTGGAATTTGACTCCTTCAATCCGAGCAGGTCTAGGATTTTCATGAATTCGTCGTGGCCTCCCGCCTTCACTGTCACTATTGTTCCGGTTCTCCATTTGATCCAGCCTTTCGTGGATCTCTTCAGTTTGCCTCCTCATTAAGTTTTCCAGATGTTGTGTAAGAGCCCGCATTTCGATGGTCGAGAGTCGCACTGCTGGTTGCTCCTCCTCTTCTCCTGACATCTTTGACAAATGAAAAGATTCAAGTAGAACAAACAAATGTTAGTGTTTACCTCACTTCTCTCGTGTTTCCCTCAAATTGGCTTTTCTATGATGTGCACTCTTGCCTTTTTCCACTCAAAAAATTCTCACAATCTCTTGAGTAAATCAAAGTTAAGACACACAAAGAATTATGCCACCAAATTTGTGTAGAGTCACACAGATTAGAATAGACTTTAGAATATGAAACAAAAGAAGACAAGACAAATCACCACAGAAATGGAAAGGACTCCAAATATTTAGAGACTAAAGAAGAATTCAAGAACAAACAGAAAGAAGAAAATAAATTGGAATGCTAGCAACAAAATTACCTTGAACAATTGAATTTGGCTAATTAAACAAGAACCATTCAGCCATTTTTTTTTTTGAATTTTCGTTTTTTTTTTTTGAATTTTCGTTTTGTAATTTGTTTTTGATTCTGAACAATTAACAAGGCTTAACTTTTGCAATGGTTCAGCCAAAAGAAACAAAAACTAAAATCAAGGTAACAAGAAATGACAAAGAGTTGCTAACCAGAATTCCAGATAAGAAAAGAAACCAAAATCCTAGAACCGGAGCTCTGATTACCAAATGATATGCCCCAAGTTGATGCAAGGGCTTGATGGATCGTCTAGGATGATTTTAGGACTTGAGAAATCAGAGTTGGAAGGGAAAAACAAAGAAGAATTTCGTGCAAGGAAAAGATGGACAGAATTGGAATGGAACTTTATGGATATGGAAGTGCAGACGTCACACAAAGGTGGTGGCAAACCTTTGATAAGTCAAGGTCTTGAATCACTCAAGGGATATGAGAATCACTCTCAACAAACTGAACTAACTCAGAAAAAAATAATCTTATTCATTCATGTTCTCCATGCTTGGCCGTCCCTCCCTTTTAAAAGAGTTTGGCTTTGTTTTGAATTACAAAGGTGAGTCATGGTCTTAACTCCAATTAATGACTAATTATGGAGTTTTAACATCCAATTCTGAACTGAAAATTCAAATAAAAACTCCTAATGAGCTGGTCAAGCTCAGCTTGTAACAGCCCCTAAACTTTCTCTCATTACATTAAACAAAAACAGGAAATTAACTTCAATTGAAAGAGATTCTTGGAGTTTTACTTCAGCCATCAAGAGCTGATGCAAACTTGGAATATTCCTCCCTTAAAGCCTTCTTATTCACGCCCCACATGCCTCCACTTCAGGTCCATTAATTGCTAATGCATCCTTGGTGTATTAGGGACTTATTGGATTGAAAAAAAAACTAGAAATAAAATTCGAACTCAGCTCCAATTAATTGGGCTGATCTTGGACGACTTCCTCTTCATAGTTCATGAGGAAATTCACCAATTTGGGCTCAAGTTCTCGCACATGGGTTCCTTCCTCAAGAGCTAATGCTATCATCTGTTGAAGTGCTTCCTTGGCCCTTTTAGCCCTTGCCCTAGTCATTGGTCCTCCAAGTCCTTTTAGCGCTCCATGACCCTTGTCCTTGTCCTTGTCCTCATCAGTTTCGCCTCGAAACGATTGTGATATATGGAAAAAAAGAGAAGTTCTAACATTTCTCTGAAGATTTTTGGAATTAACTGCCATCGTGCCTAAAAGTGAAAATTAGCTATATACTAGGGTTTCTGACCTAGGTTTAAGCGTATAACGATCGTACTATAACTTTTATCGATCATGATGTAATCCTTTGACTTTTCCTGAACTTTCTCCTTCATAAATTTATTTCATTTGGTAAACTCTAGTTCAGGTTTCCCTTCACAATACATCAACCCTAATCGTAAATGGAAATCTCTTCCACTGATCCTAAGCTTAAAATCTTGGGTCTTACATCTACCCATCTATCACATTCATAAGTTCCTATTATGAGAAGAAATTAAGCACATATTTACAGTCAGAGTTTTTCCCTTGTGAGTATAATAACTCATGTGTGATCTATGAATGTAACAACTACTAAAAAATAAGAGCTATGAGACATAATGGTTGGGTGGGATGAAGGGTGAGGGTCCAAGATTTGAACCCTGATAAGGGACTACTTTACTAACAACTAACATTTGCTTATAAAAAAAATAAAATAAACCCTTCTTTATGAATTATTAAGTTGGTGTAATATCCAATGTCATTAAATTGGTGAAATTTACTAAAACAATAAAAAAAATCCAATACGTTTTACATTTACCTTATTTTTTCTAAGTAAAACATTTGTAGTGGCACCAACAAGTACAATTGATAGATAATAAACTCCTTAAATATTTAGTCAATAGTTGTTAGCTATGAGGACACCTTAGTAGTAATTTTTTTGTAGTAGCCAGGGTCGTCTCAACCCCTAGGCAGTAAAGGCCCTTGCTTTAGGCCCTAAAATATTTTAGGCCCCAAATTTTTGTTTTTTTTAAACTAGTATATATTTTAAAGGAAATTATCCAAGAAAAGACTAATTAAATGCCTAAAAGAATATATTTTTTAAGTGCAACATTTATTTTTAATTAAATTCAATTTATTGTGTATTTTGAATTGATAAAAAGCAGAGGAAAAATGTGACTTTTTATTTGGTCTCTCTGAATTTTTTTACTTTTACTCTCTCCAATTCTTTCTCTATTGAAAAAGAAATTTTAAGAGAAATCAATTATGATAATTTATAAAGGCCCAATTCTTATAGTTCGCTTTAGGCCTCAATATTGGTTGAGAAGGCCCTTGTAGTAGCCTAATTGAGGATAAATAAATTTGAGGGACTTACTTGGTCACAAATTTTTAAAAATTTTGAAAATTAATTCAATCATAATTCTTTAGGAATAATGTAATAACATATCAAACTTTGAAAGGACAAATCATTATTTAATTTTATTATTAATGGCACTCAAATTCCACAAGAGTGGTGATAAATAACCACTAAGACGGATCGCTCACGTTCTTCATCGTTCGGTTTCTCCGTAGATGGATCGATGGGTGCGATGGATTCCGCCTAGGCCTAGTTTTGTTTTCCTTAATACTGATGGCAGTTTCATTGGGAATCCGTGTCCCTCTAGGTTTCAGGGTGTTGTGCGTTCGACGGAGGGTAATTGGAATTTTGGTTTTTCTGGGCATGCAGGTGCTTATGAATGCCTTCGTGCGGAGCTTTTGGCTATTTTACGAGGTTTGACCTTGTGTTGGGAGCATGGTCATAGACGCGTGGAGCTATTCACGGACTCCATGCTTGCTTTGGGGCTTATTACTTCATATCACCCACCATTTTATCAGTATGCTTGCATAATTAGTAGTATTAAGAGCCTTCTTCATTGGAGTTGGGTTGTTCACTATCGTCACTTGCTTCACTTGCTTACTAGTGTATCACCTCACCATAATTGTCTATCAATCCTTTTTGAATTCAAAGACATGTGTTACCCGTTTTTCTTATTTGAGTGATAATAGGTAAACATACGATTTTAAAGTGACATTCAATAACTATACACATTAGCGGAGCCGCGACTAATAATCATTATAACTTTGAATATCCGCTAAAAAGTGTATGACTATCCATGTTCTATTGACCTATTGCCCTATTGGGTTTAAACCAAAAAAAAATTCCTTGATATCTTTTCTAATCTCGTTTTCTTCTCAACTTGTCATGACCTCATGACCATGGTGCTGAAGTAGTTAGCTAGCTGGTTTCTTTGGTTTTGAAGGCAAAACAAAACACCAACTACCATAACACTCCAATGTCTTCATAGTATTCTCCGCCATCACAAATACAAACTATATCTTACCCACAACAATGCAAGCTCTCATTCACTGTTCTCATTCCCATTCCCATTCCCTTCTCATCCTTCGCAACCCTCCACCTTCTCCTTCTCCTTCTTCGTTCTCTGCCATGTCTTCTTCTCTCACTCTTCCTTCCTTCTCCCCCTTCTTCTCCAATGGCTCACCTCGAACCCTCGCTCTCAGGAACACCCCTCCTCGATCTAGGGTTTTCATGACCCTCTCTGCTGGATCTCAGGTCTCCGTTCGCGATGATTCGTTTGCTGATTACAAGGCTTCCACTGCTTTCCTCTTCCCCGGACAGGTACATTGTGTTTTTGAATTTGGAATTTCGGAAATTGAAACCTGAAGGGGGGAAATTGATGTAGTGTGATGAATGATCATGTTTGTTGCAGGGTGCGCAAGCTCTTGGAATGGGAAAAGAAGCTCAGAATGTTCCTGCTGCTGCGGTTTTGTACAAGAAGGCGAATGAGATATTGGGGTAGATACTAGATTCAACTTTAATTTACAACCATTTTACTCAATAGTTTTTTATTTTTATTAAGATTTTGGAAGTGATATTACATGTTTTCTGCATTCAGGTTTGATCTTCTTGATATATGCATCAATGGGCCTAAAGAAAAGCTAGATTCCACCGTTTTCAGTCAGGTATATTTCAAGGATTTTGTTATGTTCAGTGTATACTAGCAAACTAGGCTATTAGTAGTCTTTCTAGGATGAGTTTGTATTGATGGGTTGGAAATGGATGAGATGGAGAGAAATTGAATAGAATGACATTAGGTGTCATTTATTAGATTGTTTAAAATGTGATGGAGTGGAATGAAACTGATAGAGTGCCTGTTTGGATGTTTAGAGATTTTCCGTTCATCATAATCAAGTTGTATAGTACATAGGTTGTTACTTACATTCTATACACACGAACTAAAAATCAAAAATTTATTACATGTGGATAAATGGTATATTGGTATATAAAATATGATTGGATGGATCATGGAATTAAACTTATGGAATCTATGCCGTCCAATTTGTACCAATGTCTTTATTTTTCCTCCCCCTCAGTTTGGCGGAATGACACGAAGTAAACTATTTGTTTGCTTATTTCCTTATAATTCCCTTTACTTCCCAAGCAATGAAAATAAGTTTTTTACCATTCCACTGAATAATATCTAAACAATGTATGGCAATTTTATTGCTTTCCACACATCACTAACATCCAAACATAGCCTTAGTGTTCGTGTAAAAATGGTTCTATGAAGGACAAAAAAAGTAGATCAATAATGTTAAAGTGAGTTTTTACTCTAATAAAAAAAGTTCTAGTATTGGTTGTTATTTAACACAGAATAACACGTGATTTATACTTGTGTTTTAACTATTTATTGTTTAAAATACTCTATCTCCGGTGCGGGAAGAATCTTTGGACTACTGTTACGTACATGAAACTCCAAGAGCAAAAATTTGCATGTTATTTTTGAGTCAATGATTCATGCTTATTGATCTAATATAGATAGTTTATAACTGAAGTCTGAAGATCATTCCAACATAGCAGCAGAGTGCTATTGATTTAGGAAATTTCAGTTTAGGATTGAAAATCGAATAAAGGGAAATTACTTCTGGTAGATCACTTAAGATCAAGTTCAAATATCAATTCAAACCTGTGCCTTTATGGTATTACACTAGTGTACATATATCACTCATTGACTTTGTACTCCATGATAATTTTGTTTATAAATTGGCCTTAAGAGTAATACTTACCATCTGATTCTCTGCTTCTTCAGCCTTCTCTTTATGTTACAAGTCTTGCTGCAGTAGAACTACTTCGTGCACGTGAGGGAGGTCAGCAGATTATTGATTCAGTTGATGTTACATGTGGTTTAAGCCTGGGAGAATATACTGCTCTTGCATTTGCTGGGGCTTTCAGGTCAGTTGATAAAAGTAACTATTATTAATTCTAATGGCTTTTCTATGATAGAGACCTAGAATTAGAGTGGGCTTATTGTTAGTGGGCTTAGTGTTAGTGGGCTTATAGCCTATAAATAAGGGATTGCTAGAAGAGTTTAGGTATCTTTTGGGATCATTTAGGAAATTGGGACTTGGGAGAGAGCAGAGCCTCTCGAATGCTCTGCAACTTTGTACATTCTCTCTAATTCTTATTTAGGAATTAGGGTTCATATTCCACAATATCATAGTTTCTATCTTCTTCTTGGCTGGGTTCTAACAATATTGCTTTCCCTTTCATTCCCTCCACTTTTTTTTTCATGTTTTTCCCATGTATCAAGGAATCTTTACAAAAATTAGAGGAACAGTGAGTAATTTGGGACATGGCTTTTCTGTACCATATAGTTGAGTTACACCTTTACTTTAAGGCCAGCAACAGCGTTAGAGAAACTGGCTAGATATTTTGAGTGACCAAACTATGGCCTTTTATGAATGTGAATATTTACGGTTTGCAGTTTAAATCTTACCAGTCTTCACAAACTTGTAAATGAATTTTTAGTTGGTAACCTTGCATAAAGTAGCACCATTAATGAGAAGTTTAGAACCGCTTGTCAGATTGCGAATTTGTAGCATACCCTATGGGGAATGAAGAATTATCTTAACTGTGTGACGTTGCACATATAAACTTTGACTGAAGTGTCTTTTGAGTGGTTTTGTTTGAAGTTCAACTATTTCTTTGACATGCTATTGATCCCTGTATTTAATTTGACTTGTAAGCTTTGAAGATGGACTCAAGTTGGTCAAACTGAGGGGTGAAGCCATGCAGGTAATGTGTTAGCTGGTGTAGTTTCTTGTCTGGCTTCCTCAACATGTTTGGATAGTGACTTGTATTTCACATAGTAACTTTTGTTCTTTATCCAGGATGCTTCAGATGCTGCTAAAAGTGCCATGGTTAGTGTGGTAGGACTGGACTCAGAGAAGGTCCAACAATTGTGTGATGCAGCCAATCAGGAAGTTTCTGAAGCTGATAAAGTTCAAATTGCCAATTATCTATGCCCAGTAAGGTTCTTGTGGATTTGCCTTTTAATAAGCTTGGACAAAATTTTGTTTCTAGATTTTATGATGAGTAGCTTCCTTGGAATGTGTTATATTTTGGTAGGGAAACTATGCTGTGTCTGGAGGCATAAAAGGAGTAGAAGTGGTAGAAGCCAAGGCAAAGTCTTTCAAGGCTCGAATGACTGTATGAATGTTGCCCCCTAATCTTTCTCTTTCCAATGCCACCTTTCCTCAAAGAAATTATGCATTTTTCTCATGGTGGCAGGTGCGCCTAGCTGTTGCTGGTGCTTTTCACACGAGTTTTATGGAGCCAGCTGTGTCAAGGTTGGAAGCTGCATTGGCTGCAACAGAGATCAGAACCCCAAGAATACCGGTAATCTCCAATGTGGATGCACAACCGCACGCAGATCCTGACACAATTAAGAAGATATTGGGACGTCAGGTATGCTGGTGATACTTGTTTATGTCCATAGCGAAGACATGAACTAGAAATAATAGCATTTGTAATGCATTTGGCAGGTTACTTCCCCCGTTCAATGGGAAACAACAGTGAAGACTCTTCTAAGCAAGGGGCTCAAGAAAGGCTATGAACTGGGACCTGGAAAGGTACAAAATTTTAGTAAACCATCATTTTGGTCCTAAGATATTAGGTTGGTCACTTAAATCCTGAAAGAAAGAAATTATTTGTCTCTTGACGATGTAAGGTGATTTCTTTCTTTCAAGGTCCTAATTGACTGACACGATATCTTTCAAGGACCAAAACAATGGTTTTACTCTATAGTAGTTACACAGCGGATTCTAATATGATACTCGTATTATGGGACTGGTTGTTTGCATTCTTAACTGAGTCATAGTTTTATAAATCTTCTAATTTTTGTTTTGTGGACTCCTTTCAGGTTATTGCTGGAATTGTCAAAAGAGTAGACAAAAGTGCTGAAATTGAAAATATAGGTGCTTAGGAAGACAATGGGACCTTTCTCTTTCTGTGGCTTCCAATGAACAAACAACTATTTCATTGTTTTCACCTGAAATGTGTGCGCTAAATCAAGAGAACGCAGTGTACTTGAAGATGATTCTATAAGCAAAGAGGACCTGCAATCAGATTTGAATGCCAGTTTTGAAGTTAAATGTAATTCAGAAATTGTCAGTACCAAGAATGAGTTTGATTAGTGTTTGTATTCGGTGCTAGAATTTATCTTATTAAATGTTATCCACATCACCACATGGAGTTAGTACCATGCTTTGTACCAACTATAGCTTTATGCAGGTTCAATAAAATATAGAAGTTACAATACCGTAAAATAGTCATTGGAATGACATTAGTGCAGAAACAATTTACATCTGATGTAATCGTATGAATGAATGTTCAATGGAAAGACATGTTTCGATCTCTGAGTGGTGCGTATGAAAAAAAGTTGATTGGGAGAGACCCAGTCACATAATGTGACCTCCTAGGCTCCAAGATTAGTCTTATGATTTATGATTTCAATAATATACTTAGTTTTCCCATTGGACAAAAATTAATATGCCAAATTGCATTAACAATGCAGAAAACAGTACACATTATGGATATTCTTCTCATAAGCACAAAAACACAATTCTTGAGTAATGGAGGAATTCAGAACTCAAATGAAGGGAAAATAGCATGAAATCTGAATTTCTAATTTTTCTCAAGTGTTTGGTGATTGTCTCAATCTTCGAAGGCGTTCAATCCAGTTTTCCTCTGAGATTTGCGAAGCCCAATCAGGAGGCAATCCAAGGAAGTTCACGCCGCGCATCGCCTCCATCACCCTCGACGCGTTCTCCTCGGACAGCGGCGCGTTCCTCCGGCTCTCGTCTTCCCCGAGCGTCCTCCGAACCTCCCTCTCGAATTCCTCTCTCATCCTCCTATCCTCCTCCCCTTCTTCCTCCTCATCGCTGCTCTTCTGCTCTGCGCCGTCGTTCAGATTCAGAGACGCGATCCCGTTCTCCACACCACCGTGCCCGACGTAACCGTTCGGAAGCTGTCGGATCTCAACGCCGTTCTCTCCGTCGGAGCTCCCGCCGTCGTCGTCAACGGCCGAGATCGGCTGGTAATATTCCGGCACGCCATCGGAATTCGCGTCCGAATCGCTTTCGTTTCCGTTTTCTAATCACACAAGAAAAAAACAAAAATCACTGTTCACAAAAGCAGTTAATTATTATTATTAAATTTTTTGAGAAAATAATAAGTAGATTTTACCTTGAATGAAATTAGCGGCACCACCGTTCATTGCTGGGACTTGAAAGTGAAGAAGTGAATGAAGACACAGAACAGAACGATGAACATAAAAGTGCGAAACACTGAAATTTGGAAACTCTTAAATATGATTTTGGCCCCTCAAAATATAGAAAATATTGGATTTAGTCCCTGAAAATATATAAAAAAAATTGAAAAAAAAGATTTCTGCACCAGCCGGGAATCGAACCCAGGTCTGTACCGTGGCAGGGTACTATTCTACCACTAGACCACTGGTGCTTGTTGAACATTCCTCCAAATTTAAGATTAATAAATTAATAATAATTAATGAATTGGCAAAATGATAATGATGATAAAACATTGATTTTGATGTGAGTGTGTGGAGTTGAGAGAGGGTGGAGTTGTTGAAGCGGGAAGGAATGGCAATTCCCATCATGAGAGCTTCCATGGTTTATCATTCTCAGTCTCAACCACTGTTTCATTCCATGTTTGCTATTGATGAAACTGCTATGAAGAGGAAGAGAGTGATACTCTCATCATCTTCATCTTCTTCAGAACTTAACCCTGTTATTCGGTGAGTTGATCTTCATTTTTTGATTCTTGAAGCTTTTTACATGCCTCTCTGATTCATGGGTTTTGGTTTGCTGAGATTTTAGGTCAGAGGTATCATTTTCTGTTGGGACTTGCCTAATTCCACATCCAAAAAAGGTAATGATGAATAATGAGTAATTCAACTGAACTCAATACAATTGTTGTTTTATGAATGAATAACACCACTGTAGTTAGTAAACACTAAACACAACACATGTCAAAAGTTTTCTGATTTTTTTATCTCTGGTGCATCTGCCAACTTGCTCAAGTCCTGCTAAAGGTTGACAGAGGTGGGGAAGATGCTTTCTTTGTGAGCAACTATAATGGGGGAGTTATTGGTGTTGCTGATGGTGTTTCTGGGTATGCTACTTTTTTCATTGTCTGGTTATTGCCCAGTGCATAGCTTACAATCATTAGAAAAAAGAACACCAACAAAAAAAAATTCAATTTTTAGTAACTAGTTATCATAATGAGATCTTGTCTTTCAATAATTTGGCAAAGAACCCATTTGGATGCAAACCAAATGGCACTTATTGGAGCTTATTTATTGTTTTTACGAGTAGATAATCTCCAAACGACATGTCCAATAATTGTCTTAACATGCTTTCCTGTTATGCTTCGCAGTTGGGCCGAAGAGGATGTGGATCCTTCTTTGTTCCCACGTGAACTGCTGGCTAATGCTTCCAATTTTGTTGAAGATGAGGAGGTAGCATCACATGACCAATACAGATTTATGAGGATGATATTGCTGAATCAAATTATTTGGTTTCCAGATATATTCCTTTGTTATAATTTAGACATATGTTTTCTTTTTCTTTTCATTTTTTGCCGTAAATCAATAAGACTGCTTCTATGCATGTGCTGCTGTTTGCTAATGAACATGTTGAATATTGGTGGATTTGGCAGGTTAACTATGACCCTCAGATTCTTATAAGGAAATCACATGCTGCTACTTCCTCAACAGGCTCAGCTACTGTGTAAGTTTATCCTCTTTTATTTGAAATTTTGGATTGCCAATTTGGAGAAATAAATTCTAACATTGAATTGCATATTAAACTATTGTTTCTCAAAATACCTCATTGGTGTCTTTGTATGTGAAGCATCATTGCTATGCTGGAGAAGAATGGGGTTCTGAAGATTGCTAGTGTTGGGGATTGTGGATTAAGAATTATCCGTGATGGTATTATCTTGTGCTACATTTATTTAATCCTGATCTTTTCTAAAAGGTCTAATGCAATCTGCTCTGCCTCTATTTGTTTATCAGGCTTTCCTTTACTTTTTCCAAAACACTCAACCCCTTCTCTCCAATGTTTAGAACTTGAATTTTTTATGTTTTTTTCCAGGTCGTGTAGTTTTTTCCACTTCTCCCCAAGAACATTACTTTGATTGTCCATTCCAACTGAGCTCTGAAAGGGTTGGCCAAACATACCTTGATGCAGCGGTACCATCTAACTATCATCCCTATTATGATATTTCTAACTTACTTTCCTCCTCCCACTCCTCTTCCTGTTCAAAGCACACAAGATCTACAAACTTAATTTTATTTTCGTGTCAAAATCCTATTAGTCTACTTCATTCCCATATTTCTTTCTGGTCCTGAACTAGCCTCCATGGGGGGGGGGGGAGGAAGAAGCTGAACAAGCAATCACGTAATCTATCACCTAATCTTTCTTTTTACTCAAATAAAGACAAATAACTAAATAGATAATATTGATACTTCCTAGAGTAACCTAATGCTACTGTACTATATACATATTCCATGCTTTTTGAGTTCACATATCCGTCAAAATGTTGGCTTTTGGGGGGCACTAAACCTCTTATTATTTTGCACAGTTGTGCACTAATTCTCTGTGGACAAACTGGCTTCTATGTCGAATATTGTTTGATATGGCATGAAGGCCAACAAATTTAAGTGTCGTTTTAAAATTCATGGTCTGGCTTGTGGCCAAGATATGTGTTACCTTCTCACATCAAACTAAATACACAACTCTTCAAATGGGAGTCTCATTTTCCACACCAGAGAAAATTGTGTTTCTGTTCTATTTTCTTTTACTAACCTCTGCAGGAAAACAGGTGTGCAATGTGGAGTTGATAGAAGGAGACACAATTGTCATGGGGTCCGATGGACTTTTCGATAATGTTTTTGACCATGAAATTCTCCAAACCATTTCTAGATACAAAGATGTTGCTGAGGCTGGTAGTCTTCTTCATCGATTAGTTTCAGAAATTCAGATTTACAGTGTTATTGGTTTCACTAATTCAGCATTCATTTTGTTGCTAGCAAAGGAATTAGCTAACTTGGCAAGCAGTCATGCAACGGATTCAAATTTCGATTCCCCCTATTCATTGGAGGCCAGGTCCAAGGTAAGGGAAGAAGTTTATAATTAGACATTATAGAAAATGATGCATTTTTTTATGATTTGAACTTTATATGATTCGTTTTGGAAAGTCACATTCTCAATTTTTAAGAAGTTTCGACCAATGACCAGCGGAACATTCTTTTGACAGTTACACCAATGACTGAACATTAAAATATTGTTTGCAAGGAACACAAAAATTGCAGAAAACACTGATTAGAAAGTTAGATTTTATACGAAAGTGGACACATAAAAAGGCAAAAAAATTGCAATAACCATCTGCTTATTTGTCTTAATAATTTTCCAGGGTTTTGAAGCCCCCTTATGGAAGAAAATTCTTGGAATGAAGCTTACAGGTATGACAGTATAACATATCCTCAAACACCTTTTTGTTTCTCCCTACACGTGGCCGACCTCACTTTTTCTGTTGTAATAGGTGGAAAGCTTGACGATATCACTGTAATTGTCAGTCAAGTTGTAAGTTCTTGAGATTTGCTAATATTAAGGATTTGATTCTACTGAAGAAAACAAGGTCCCGATTGCTAAGGTCACCAGTACAGCATTTGCCTTCAGTATACTGTGGCTACTAAATTTCGGTGATGCTCTGAGAAATATGGATTTATCCATGGAAATACTCCTGCATTGCCATGAATCCTGTTGTACTTCATGCATTGATGTCTGAGATATTCATTGAAAATTAGTTTTATCAAATGTTATACCTAATATAAGAATTGTCTTTTGATGACGTGGAGTCATGGTAGTGAGCAGAAAAACAGAACTAGCAGCAGTAAAGCGAAAACTTGTTATAAGATATATAACGCATTGCCATAAACAACTTCAGGAATTTTTACTCCTCCAAACGCAAGCTGAAATGTCTGAAATATACAAAATGCTCTTCACATGCTTATGATATATGTCATGTATGTATCAATTTTTAATATCCAAGAAAGCATAAAGATTAAAGAGTATAATCAAATGATTCAATGAGTGATTCAAAACTCAGTTCATCACAAAATATAACGCCTAGGGGTCTTGTTCCATTATGATAATTGTGCAAAAGTTGAAAGATTGTCTTAGTTACGAAATTGAATTATACTAGTATTTTGAGAATGAGTTAATGGTTAAATTAGTCCCTGAATTTATAACCGAGTTTCATTTTAGTCCCTCTGAGGAAAAATAACGTTTTTTGGCGGTAAAAAACCACCAGTAATTGTAAAAATAACCGTCACTAAACGTTATTTTTCCTCAGATGGACTAAAATCAAACTAACTTACAAACTTATGGACTAATTTGACCATTAACCCTTTGATAATTGTGTCTATTGTATCCCATAAGTAGTGAGTCTCTTTAATCTGCTTTAAGATGAATGAATATTCATAATTGAGAAGCCGCTTCTTTATTCAATCAATTGGAAGTTATTCTAGTTTCTTGCATAGTAAGCATACAACCAACACATCAATCCATGGAATGCAGAGAGATCCCTAATGACTGAATTATGCACAATGATCTATGGAGAAGCTTATTCCCATTCACGTACCCTATTTCATCTTTCCCTCCTTCACAAGGCTTCACCCCTTCCTCGACGATGGGGCTTTGCTCGCTCCCATAAGTTTATCCCAAAAATAAGTGTTTCTGTCCAACGTTCCTAGGGCTTGCACCATCAACCTTTGGTTCACATTCAGTAGTGTCCTGACATGGTGAGTGAAGGACGTGAAGTCATGTCATGTATGCACCCAGTAAACCAATCACACATGATAGAGACGATGGTGGTTCAGACTGTGTCTGTTTGGATATCAGTTGAGTTAGCATATTCATTTGAATCCATAAGAAGAGTTTCATTTACTTTTTACCTCGAACTGAGTGATAAAGCCCGTTAGCACTAACTCCAACGAGTATCTAAACATTTCATATCGCACTTTGTCGTCTGTTATCATTGTCATTCATCCTTGTTCCAACAATAGCTCCTCTTTCTGGACTGGGCGAGACCCTAGGGTCCCTCGCCCAGGCGCGCCAGCCCGGGGCGACGTACGAGCCAGGAAATTGGGCCTCCTCCAGGGAGGCCCAACTGGCCCAATAAGAGAAGTTAGGGGGCGCCAAGCCCAACCCCCGAATCTATAAATAGGGGACGATTACCAATTGTAAGGGACTCTTAGCTCATTTGAGAAATACAAACTTGAAATTCAGTTACTTTCTCTCTCTAAGCGGTTACACTCTTACTCTCTCTAGATTCTCACATCACGATCCTCTCACTCTGGGTACCGTACCTCATCTCTATGTTCTTGGATAGAACATTTAGCGTCGTCTGTGGGGATCGATAGATTTCGATTCCCGGATCACGTGGATTGGGATTTGGTTGAGAGAAGTTCGATTCTGCGTGCAATTCTCTTCGGTTTTCTGGAATTCTGGTTTAATTCTTGGTTCGCTTGTGAAGTCTGATGGAGACACATCGTCGAAGACGCGACGGAGAGCAGGAGCGGCGGCGCGGTTCACCACCGCATCGCGTGAGAGGCAGGCCACGACGAGAACAGGTCCGCCGCGACGAGTTTGAGCAATTGACTCCTCCTCCACCTCCACCGCCTCCACCTCCTTCTTCTCCAAACCTCCTTTGCCTTCTCCGCCGACCTCACCGGAGCAACAGAGGTCACCAACACACTCGCCAGGAGCCTCAAGGGGAGGAACACCGTCACCACAAGCTCCGATCACTGGTCGAGATTGGCAACGTCTGATCCGAGGTGTCGATGACATTCGGCAGCGGAACGATTACTTGCAAGAGCAGTTGGAGTATTATCGTGTCGAGCAACAGGATGAAGGAGAGCGTGAAGCCGAAGCCGTGGCGGAGTTTGAGCCGTTCTCGGCAGTGGTGAGGGAGGTGGCTATTCCGGACAACATGAAGAACCTCGTTCTGGAAGCGTATAGTGGCAAGACCGATCCCAAGGATCACCTGCTGTATTTCAACACGAAGATGGTGATAAGTGCAGCTTCTGATGCGGTGAAGTGCAGAATGTTCCCGTCAACTTTTAAAGGCACGACGATGGCTTGGTTCACGACTTTGCCTCGCGGATCTATCACGAACTTCTGCGATTTCTCGTCAAAATTCCTTGTTAAGTTCTCCGCGAGCAAGAGCAAGCAGGTTACGATAGAGGACTTATACAACGTCCGCCAGTCAGACGAGGAAACTCTGCAGCAGTACGTGAATCGATTCAGCGCGGCGTCTGTCAAAATTGAGGAGTCAGAACCACATGCTTGTGCGAGTGCTTTCAAGAACGGGTTGCAGCCGGGAATGTAAGGCCAAAGTTTTTCAGTTTATACCAAGTGAATAAATTCTTATTCACCAGTAGGTTTGATGCATGGCGAAGGGAAACCTGAACAAGAGTTTAGTAAATGAAATAAATGTATGAAGGAGAAAGTTCAGGAAAAGTCTGAGGTTCGTATTGAAGTCGATAAAAGTTATAGCACGATCGTTTTACGCTTAAACCTAGGTCAGAAACCCTAGTATATAGCTAATTTTCACTTTTAGGCACGACGGAAGTTAATTCCAAAAATCTTCAGAGAAATGTTAGAACTTCTCTTTTTCCATATATCACAATCGTTTCGAGGCGAAACTCTAGGATCTACGAACGTCCGATTCCAATCATCGGAAGTTTGCCGAAACCGAATCCCTGGTATTTCAAAACCCTAGAATTTCTCGACAATGAAGAATTTTTCTATTCAGAGCTTCAAATGAATGTTCCACATGCATACACCCATTTCTCTTGATGATTTCAATCTTTCTTCCGAAGGAAGTTTTCTATTCCGACATTCGATGCAAAAAGCAACTTATCGGGTAAAATAGTTTTATACCGACTATGCTTTAGTTGCCAAAAATACAAGGAGACCTCTTTATAGTTTTGGAACTCTTTTGCCAAAACATATCTATTAATTCATGGAGAATGAAGTCGGAAAAATCAGATTCGCGAAACTTTCATTTTCCCGCGAATTTCCAACCTTTATATATAGCAAAGAAAGGAAGAAAAACACAAATTCTCCTCCATTTTCTCTCCCAAAACCGCGGCCAAGAACAAGGAAGAAGGAAGAAGAGTTTTTCTTCATCGTTTGCTTGATCGTCGATCAATCAGTTGCTACTTCAAGGCTTCGAGGTATAGTCGCTAATCCTTACCTCTGATCGCTTTTTCCATAGCTTTTCTGTAGAGTTTTCTGAGCGGATAGTTTATGGGTTTTTGCAAAACTATCCTGAATCTTTCATTTCTGATTCTAAACCTCTTCCTTATGCGCCCAAGATCACTTCTGCCGGGTTAGATTTTCCGTTATGTCGCCGGAATTCCGCCGGAATCAATTTGAGCCTAAAATACCCATTTTTGGAGTTTTTGGTGTAAAGCTTCAACCTTTAGGCTGAAAACTATCGCCTTAGCTTAGTGCTAGTAGGATTAGTTGTCATAAACGTCGTTGGTGACGTCCCTGCAAAATTTTATTTTTGGGATTTCAGTTTTGAAAAATCCTAAGTTAAAAATCATGACCAAAATACCCCTGCGACAGTTTTTGATCCGATAATTTTTCCGAGTTCAGAATACCCTTAGTTACGGCTTATGAAAGCATAGGAACCAAGTTTGATCGAAGAAAAATCGAGCCCCATAATTGCACAAAGTGGCCGAGCCCTATTAGGGGGGAGGAGGAAAATTTCCTTTTCCGAAAACTTGTCTTTCGCGCTAGTTTATCGTACCTTAGGGTATAGATTACTTCGAGTAACCTTAGTAAGTATCGATAGCTTAGTTTCAGATAGATTCTGATAGTATTCTGTGATTTTATTGTAAAGGTGCTTTTGAGGATTTCCCCGAGGACCAACACTTTGAGAGCGAGGAAGCACTAGTTGATCATTCTGGAGAACTTTCAGGTGAGGGCTTCTCACTGAATCTCTAGTTAATGCCTAGGGTCGATGTTTCGACATTGTTTACTGTTTATGCACTGGATTGTGTGTGATTGGAAAATGTTTTCTGAGGCTTCGGCTGACAATGTAGATGATTCATCTACTGAATGTTTTTGAGATTGACTTACATGCTATGTGCTAAGTGGGTAATCTAGGATGTGTGGTGCATGTTTTATATGCTAAGTGCTAAGTGTTTATGATGAGATTCTTCGATATATGACATGTTGTTGATTGTGATGATTTAAATATGCTCTGCACTGGAATCTGAGATTCTGAATGGTGAGAATAGCGGGCAGGTCATGCCGATTTTATTTTGAGAGTTTTGAGAAAGTTTGATAGGACGAACGAGGTTCGGGCCTTAATTTTGTTTAGTGGATCGAGACATCCTCTGGAAGCGACTTGGGATTGGGAGATCCTGAAAATGTATAAGACTTGCGATAAGACAAAATGGAATCTATTTTATAAAGAAAATTCATAAGACCTTAAATAACCTCAAAATCTTTAAGTAATGATAACAACCTCGAAGGAAGGCATTGGAAGTCAAATCATAGTTTTGGAAAAACGAGGAGTGTCGTCGGATCCAAGTGTTGAGTTTGTTGTTGTGCTGTTGGAGCAGCGTTTGTTGTTGTGCTGTTGGAGCAGCGTTTATTGTTGTGCTGTTGGAGCAGCGTTTGTTATTGTGCTGTTGGAGCAGCGTTTGTTGGGGTGCTGTTGGAGCAGCTATGTGTCGTTATGAAGTGTGTCTTTTGTCGCAGAATCGACTTTACCTTAGGGTAAGCTTTTAGAGACATTAATTTAGCTAGAACACGTGGCGACGTGTCGAGTGAGATCGGAGACGTTGATTGACTAATCATCTTGCATTCATGCAACATTAATGAGGTATTAACACAGGACGTACTCTGGACCTCGTCGGTTTCCAAAATGGTCATAAGACCCGGAATGCCGTGGAAGAGCGTTTGTAGACGTCTCTTGTAGCAGACCGAAATGGCAGACCTACGGGTTTACTGCTGATCTGGCTACCTTTGTGTGGTGTAAGAGGCACGCGGGCCGAAATGGTTCCACCGTGGCTGGTGTTAGGGCTGATCCGTTTGATGTCCATCCCTTTCCGGAATGCATGTGGTTAACTGGGTTAACCTGCATATCATTTCATGCAACATGCATACTGACTTAGTGATGAGTGTGTTTGATACTTGTTAATTCTATTTGAGGCATGTTAACTGTGATTTATCGTCGTTTATATTCATCATGAGATATGCAACCCTAGGATGTTATCCCTAGCTAAAAGCCTAAGTGGCTATCCTATTATCTGTATCTATCCTTGCTATTATTTACATAATTCTTTGGAGTTGACCCTCGCGTCTTCTGTGTGTGCTTTGGCGAACAAACGCCCTTTGTCAGATGTCTTTGGCGGACTAGTTCACGACGGTTCACCCTTCGGGGGAAACTAGAGTTGGGATGCTGGAACAGGAGCGCATCGCGATAGCGAGCGGAGGACGGAGGATGTACCTAGACTTAGTCGTTCTGGATTCAGATTCGGACGACGATCACGCTAGCATGTAGGATTGAGTGTTAGTGTGAGCTCCTCGAGATGAGATTAGTGTAGGAGTAGAGTCTTAGCTCTGAACATCATTTGTTTCATTCGGGACAGGGTAGTTTCCCACCTATAGCTTTTTGTGTGGTTTCGTTACGGGAATCACAGAGAGCTGGTTGGACTTAGGAAGTCTTGTTTCAGGCCGATGGGCCAGCTTATTCTCATTTTGAGGGATAGTGTTGCGGACACTTAACCTTTTCTTTTGGTTTGTACTTTTGCCTACGGGCGCTACTCTTCTATTACCCGTCACTAGAGGTTCACTCGTGACGAGGTTGCTACTTACAGCGGGGGCTGTTTATATATTGTATATTAGTTTTATTACTTTTCGCACTTGGGTTTTATTTATTTCAGTCTTGTCTTAGTTATAATCGGGAAAAAAATATATTCACGTTTTTCCGCATTAAGTTTACTTTTGGTTACTAAAGTGACGCCACCGAAATCGGGGTGTTACATTGTGGTATCAGAGCACGGTCGAGTCTTTCGGGAGTTGTTGGGGAATAGGTCTTCTGTGCTAGGTTGTGTGACTCTGCAAAGAGTGAAAATTGATTGTCTGCAAGCGATTTTTCGCTTAAAAATTGATTGAAGTTATTGCTTAATCATATTGTATAGTTATGGAAATGCTATCTTATGATGAGTACTAACTGTTTGTCTAACTTAACAGAACATGGTGAACACTAACCAGTTAGCTGAGATGATGGCCGCTATGGCCCAAGCTGTGACGGCGCAAGCAAACGATAATGACATGAGGCGTGCTGCTGAAGAAGCACGTGAACAACATCAGCGCCAGAGGGAAGTAACTCTGGACCAGAATAAAGGCCTCAATGATTTCAGGAGGCAAAACCCACCCAAGTTCTCTGGTGGTACTGACCCAGACAAAGCGGATCTCTGGATCCAGGAGGTTGAAAAGATATTCGGCGTACTACAGACTGTTGAGGGTGCCAAGGTGGGCATGGCGACTTATCTGTTGCTCGACGATGCTGAGTACTGGTGGAAAGGCAACAAGGGAATCATGGAAGCCAACCATGAAGAGATTAACTGGAACTCTTTCCGGGACGCATTCTTGGAGAAATACTTTCCAACAAGTGCTCGGGATGAGCGGGAGTCACAGTTTCTGATACTCCGTCAGGGAGGTATGTCTGTACCGGAATTTGCTTCGAAGCTGGAATCTTTGGCGAAGCATTTCCAATTCTTCCATGACCATGTGAACGAGCGCTACATGTGCAAGCGTTTCGTTAATGGACTGAGGCCGGATATTGAGGACTCAGTGAGGCCACTGGGAATCATGCGATTCCAGTCGTTGGTGGAGAAGGCCACGGAAGTGGAACTGATGAAGGACCGGAGGCTAAACCGGGCTGGAACTGGAGGGCCGATGAGGTCGGGCTCTCAAAATTTTCAGAGCAGAGAGAAATTTCAGAGCAGGGGGCCATATCAGCGTCCTGCTGGAAGAGGATTTACTTCCGGATCTTACAGACCCATGACGGGTGCTGCTGGAGGTTCCGGAGATCAGACTTTGAAGAAGGAGACGACCTGTTTCAGATGTTGGGAGCCGGGGCACTATGCCAATGCTTGTCCCGACATGAGGCCCAAATGCTACAATTGTAACAAAATGGGGCACACTGTCGATCAGTGCAGAGCACCCAAGACGGAGCCAACCGTGAACACTGCTCGTGGAAAGCGTCCTGCGGCTAAAGCAAGAGTTTACACCATGGACGGTGAGAGAGCTGAGGGGTTTGTCAGAGGAGAGCGCAAGAACGATGGTAACTTTCTAACCATTCTTTCTCATTCTAGTATAATATGTTCCATTTTTCTTGTAGAGTGTGCAAACACACCTATCTTACGTATATGGTTTACGCTTTGACCTTATAGTTACTACGCCTATTATGACTTTACTTTACTGTTACTCGTATTTTAGCTATAGAAGTTATACGAGGTTTAGAATGACACGCTAAGCCTAGAAAGTAGTCTTCTACCGATGCGTTTAAAAGGAAGCTAGAAGCTGAAGAATGAATTTCATAGAGATTCATTATGGATAGTATACGTATGATGTCGAGGGTGTGTAGTTCCGTAGCGACATCATTGAAGATTTAACGTCAGGGTATTTGCGACCATTGGATGATAGGAACTCATTGACTGTTCCAGTGGGCTTTTTCTAGATTTTCACCTTCGATGTATTAGGCCTGATCAACTTAATATTGAGGGGGTGATTTTCGGAATCACAGCTGGATATGGACTTTGATAGAAGGATGTGTAAGATGAATTTGAATTGATCGAGGATTAGTCGGATTTGGGAGGAAAGTTCGTGTTAAGTAATTGATTTTCTTTGGGAAGGAGTTGTCGTTGTAAGAGATGAATATTCTTTTAGGAAATGTTGGAGAGCTACAGAGCATCAGAGATCCAAACTTGGAAAAGGTTTAGGTTTTAAGTCTATTAATTCTTGTCATAAGTGTATAGGACTTGAAGTTTGTCATAATTTGATTGGGAGATTAAGAAGTTTATCGACAAGATGGTAATCAAGTTACAAGAAGGAAAGTGTTAGTATTAAGATGAATACTTGAAGTTATCATAGTTGGACAAGCTACTCAGAGTCTAATAGTGAATGAAACTTTGTTATGGATTTCGGTGATGCTTGATAGAGTTAGCAAGTGAATTTTGCTCAGTTGAATAAGAATCCTATGATTAAGATTGACTTGGGGAGTTGGAAATCGTGTGTGAGTAAGGGATGTAGTGGTGATAGCAGTTACGATAGTAGTTAAACCTCAGAAGGTTGGAGGATCGGATGACGAAATGACTAGTTAAGTCCCTTGAGGTATAGTTATGATTTGATCTTCTAGAGGATAAATCTCGATTGATGCGAAGCGTTAGGGATTTCAGTAAGTGTAAACTGGTTTGAGTGAGGAAGGTTTTGAGGACAAAGACGACAATAATGGATTGTTGGATATCAAGAGGATGATTAGCTTATGAGGGGTTGATGAATTTATGATTAAGGAGAATGAGTCTTGTCATGCACAAGGTAGTAAGACTCAAGTTGAGCATTCAATCCGGAACATAGAGATGTACCGAGTTCCTAATCAGTATTTTGGACGAACAAGGGCAGAGGAGCAAGTGGTTAAGGTTGTGCGATTGCACGAATGCCAACAAATATTATTTCCAACGGAGAACCGATTCAAGTGGTCGAACCGGACAACAGAGAGTTAGAGGACGATATGTCTTTTGAGACGCCGTCGGTCAGCATTGGGACTAGAAGAGTGAAACAATCGAGGGGAAAGCAGAGTGCTTTAGTGCAAGTTATTTGGAACAAAGACACAGACGGTGCTATATGGGAGTTAGAGGAAAAGACCAAGGGACAATATTCATAATTTTTTTACTAACCCTTAAGTTTCAAGGACGAAACTTTCTTTTTGGAGGGTAGTAATGTAAGGCCCAAGTTTTTCAGTTTATACCAAGTGAATAAATTCTTATTCACCAGTAGGTTTGATGCATGGCGAAGGGAAACCTGAACAAGAGTTTAGTAAATGAAATAAATGTATGAAGGAGAAAGTTCAGGAAAAGTCTGAGGTTCGTATTGAAGTCGATAAAAGTTATAGCACGATCGTTTTACGCTTAAACCTAGGTCAGAAACCCTAGTATATAGCTAATTTTCACTTTTAGGCACGACGGAAGTTAATTCCAAAAATCTTCAGAGAAATGTTAGAACTTCTCTTTTTCCATATATCACAATCGTCTCGAGGCGAAACTCTAGGATCTACGAACGTCCGATTCCAATCATCGGAAGTTTGCCGAAACCGAATCCCTGGTATTTCAAAACCCTAGAATTTCTCGACAATGAAGACTTTTTCTATTCAGAGCTTCAAATGAATGTTCCACACGCGTACACCCATTTCTCTTGATGATTTCAATCTTTCTTCCGAAGGAAGTTTTCTATTCCGACATTCGATGCAAAAAGCAACTTATCGGGTAAAATAGTTTTATACCGACTATGCTTTAGTTGCCAAAAATACAAGGAGACCTCTTTATAGTTTTGGAACTCTTTTGCCAAAACATATCTATTAATTCATGGAGAATGAAGTCGGAAAAATCAGATTCGCGAAACTTTCATTTTCCCGCGAATTTCCAACCTTTATATATAGCAAAGAAAGGAAGAAAAACACAAATTCTCCTCCATTTTCTCTCCCAAAACCGCGGCCAAGAACAAGGAAGAAGGAAGAAGAGTTTTTCTTCATCGTTTGCTTGATCGTCGATCAATCAGTTGCTACTTCAAGGCTTCGAGGTATAGTCGCTAATCCTTACCTCTGATCGCTTTTTCCATAGCTTTTCTGTAGAGTTTTCTGAGCGGATAGTTTATGGGTTTTTGCAAAACTATCCTGAATCTTTCATTTCTGATTCTAAACCTCTTCCTTATGCGCCCAAGATCACTTCTGCCGGGTTAGATTTTCCGTTATGTCGCCGGAATTCCGCCGGAATCAATTTGAGCCTAAAATACCCATTTTTGGAGTTTTTGGTGTAAAGCTTCAACCTTTAGGCTGAAAACTATCGCCTTAGCTTAGTGCTAGTAGGATTAGTTGTCATAAACGTCGTTGGTGACGTCCCTGCAAAATTTTATTTTTGGGATTTCAGTTTTGAAAAATCCTAAGTTAAAAATCATGACCAAAATACCCCTGCGACAGTTTTTGATCCGATAATTTTTCCGAGTTCAGAATACCCTTAGTTACGGCTTATGAAAGCATAGGAACCAAGTTTGATCGAAGAAAAATCGAGCCCCATAATTGCACAAAGTGGCCGAGCCCTATTAGGGGGGAGGAGGAAAATTTCCTTTTCCGAAAACTTGTCTTTCGCGCTAGTTTATCGTACCTTAGGGTATAGATTACTTCGAGTAACCTTAGTAAGTATCGATAGCTTAGTTTCAGATAGATTCTGATAGTATTCTGTGATTTTATTGTAAAGGTGCTTTTGAGGATTTCCCCGAGGACCAACACTTTGAGAGCGAGGAAGCACTAGTTGATCATTCTGGAGAACTTTCAGGTGAGGGCTTCTCACTGAATCTCTAGTTAATGCCTAGGGTCGATGTTTCGACATTGTTTACTGTTTATGCACTGGATTGTGTGTGATTGGAAAATGTTTTCTGAGGCTTCGGCTGACAATGTAGATGATTCATCTACTGAATGTTTTTGAGATTGACTTACATGCTATGTGCTAAGTGGGTAATCTAGGATGTGTGGTGCATGTTTTATATGCTAAGTGCTAAGTGTTTATGATGAGATTCTTCGATATATGACATGTTGTTGATTGTGATGATTTAAATATGCTCTGCACTGGAATCTGAGATTCTGAATGGTGAGAATAGCGGGCAGGTCATGCCGATTTTATTTTGAGAGTTTTGAGAAAGTTTGATAGGACGAACGAGGTTCGGGCCTTAATTTTGTTTAGTGGATCGAGACATCCTCTGGAAGCGACTTGGGATTGGGAGATCCTGAAAATGTATAAGACTTGCGATAAGACAAAATGGAATCTATTTTATAAAGAAAATTCATAAGACCTTAAATAACCTCAAAATCTTTAAGTAATGATAACAACCTCGAAGGAAGGCATTGGAAGTCAAATCATAGTTTTGGAAAAACGAGGAGTGTCGTCGGATCCAAGTGTTGAGTTTGTTGTTGTGCTGTTGGAGCAGCGTTTGTTGTTGTGCTGTTGGAGCAGCGTTTATTGTTGTGCTGTTGGAGCAGCGTTTGTTATTGTGCTGTTGGAGCAGCGTTTGTTGGGGTGCTGTTGGAGCAGCTATGTGTCGTTATGAAGTGTGTCTTTTGTCGCAGAATCGACTTTACCTTAGGGTAAGCTTTTAGAGACATTAATTTAGCTAGAACACGTGGCGACGTGTCGAGTGAGATCGGAGACGTTGATTGACTAATCATCTTGCATTCATGCAACATTAATGAGGTATTAACACAGGACGTACTCTGGACCTCGTCGGTTTCCAAAATGGTCATAAGACCCGGAATGCCGTGGAAGAGCGTTTGTAGACGTCTCTTGTAGCAGACCGAAATGGCAGACCTACGGGTTTACTGCTGATCTGGCTACCTTTGTGTGGTGTAAGAGGCACGCGGGCCGAAATGGTTCCACCGTGGCTGGTGTTAGGGCTGATCCGTTTGATGTCCATCCCTTTCCGGAATGCATGTGGTTAACTGGGTTAACCTGCATATCATTTCATGCAACATGCATACTGACTTAGTGATGAGTGTGTTTGATACTTGTTAATTCTATTTGAGGCATGTTAACTGTGATTTATCGTCGTTTATATTCATCATGAGATATGCAACCCTAGGATGTTATCCCTAGCTAAAAGCCTAAGTGGCTATCCTATTATCTGTATCTATCCTTGCTATTATTTACATAATTCTTTGGAGTTGACCCTCGCGTCTTCTGTGTGTGCTTTGGCGAACAAACGCCCTTTGTCAGATGTCTTTGGCGGACTAGTTCACGACGGTTCACCCTTCGGGGGAAACTAGAGTTGGGATGCTGGAACAGGAGCGCATCGCGATAGCGAGCGGAGGACGGAGGATGTACCTAGACTTAGTCGTTCTGGATTCAGATTCGGACGACGATCACGCTAGCATGTAGGATTGAGTGTTAGTGTGAGCTCCTCGAGATGAGATTAGTGTAGGAGTAGAGTCTTAGCTCTGAACATCATTTGTTTCATTCGGGACAGGGTAGTTTCCCACCTATAGCTTTTTGTGTGGTTTCGTTACGGGAATCACAGAGAGTTGGTTGGACTTAGGAAGTCTTGTTTCAGGCCGATGGGCCAGCTTATTCTCATTTTGAGGGATAGTGTTGCGGACACTTAACCTTTTCTTTTGGTTTGTACTTTTGCCTACGGGCGCTACTCTTCTATTACCCGTCACTGGAGGTTCACTCGTGACGAGGTTGCTACTTACAGCGGGGGCTGTTTATATATTGTATATTAGTTTTATTACTTTTCGCACTTGGGTTTTATTTATTTCAGTCTTGTCTTAGTTATAATCGAAAAAAAAAAATATATTCACGTTTTTCCGCATTAAGTTTACTTTTGGTTACTAAAGTGACGCCACCGAAATCGGGGTGTTACAGGGAAAGCTGAACAATAAGTTGAGCCGAAAGCCGGCTCGGTCGATGGCAGAGATCCGCACGCGGGCAAACACTTACATTTTGGACAAGGAGGATGATGCTCTCAAAAGGAAACGTGCAAAAATGGAAAAGGAGGGCGATCAGAGGGTTGCATTGTCGGAAGGCAAACCAAGTAAAGATAAAGGAGAAGGTGGTAAGCGGCAAGATAAGAAGATAAAGTCAGGGGAAAGGACTGCGAAGGAACCGTTATACCCAAGGAAGGAAAGCTTCGAGCGCCATCGCCCGTGACGAGTCGGGGAAGAGTCTAAATGCGCATTTGACAGAGCAACTTCGGGAGGTCAAGGAGACTGACTCGCCTCGAGTGGCGGCGGATAAAACGAAGTGGTGCGAGTACCACCGCTCGGCGGGTCACGACACTGGGAACTGTTTCACCTTAAAAAACGAGATTGAAAGGCTCATTCGGGCGGGACGCTCGTAATTAAACGACCGCGGTGACCGTTGGCGCGACGAACGACAACAAGGGGATCGATACAAAAGGGATCGCCAGCAAGATGATCGCAGGCGAGACGATCGCCGTCGTACGCCGACTTCTGACAAGAAAGAAACGCTGGCAACAAGGAAGAAGGGGGCGGAAGAAACCTTCAACAAAGATCTTGAGCCACCAGTTGGGACGATAAACACGATCGCGGGTGGCTTTGGTGGAGGTGGCGGCACAGCCTCGGCGAGACGAAGGCATGTAAGAGCGGTGACGTCAGTACGAGAGTATGAAGCCCCATTTGGTTTTCATCACCCAGATATCGTGATATCATCAGCAGATTTTGAGGGAATCAAGACGCATAAAGACGATCCTGTGGTAGTAATGGTAAGAATCAACTGCTTTAATGTGCGAAGGGTTCTTTTGGACCAGGGAAGTTCTGCAGACATTATCTACGGCGATGCGTTTGATCAGTTGGGTTTGACAGACAAGGACTTGATGCCGTATACTGGGACTCTGGTAGGTTTTTCAGGAGAGCAGGTCTGGGTGCGCGGCTACTTGGATTTGGATACAGTTTTTGGTGTTGATGAAAACACCAAGCTTCTGCGTGTAAGGTATTTGGTATTGCAGGTCGTGGCATCCTACAACGTCATTATTGGACGAAACACGCTCAACCGTCTTTGCGCGGTGATTTCAACGGCTCACCTGGCGGTGAAGTACCCTCTAATCTGCGGAAAAGTGGGGAAAATCGCGGTTGATCAGAGGAGAGCAAGGGAATGTTATAACAACTACCTTAGTTTGTATGGAAAAAAGGGGGCCGACAAGGGGCACAGGTGCCACGAGATTGAGCTTTTAGAGGGCGAACAAGATGGTCCGGGCGTGCAGGATCAGGGGCGAGAGGGACCGGGAAGGTTAGAGCAAATGATCGATCGAAAGATGGAAAGGTTGAGGAACAGCCAAGGTCGAAGAAGGCCAGATGACAGGACAGGAAGAGACGAGCAATTCACGGATGCACATGCAGAGGAGCGCTGGGCGAATGTGATAGAAGATTTGGAGAGGTATAAGTTCAGCAGAGGCGTGCTCGCAATCGAGCCCAGGCTCACAGCCAATGAGGAAAGGCGCCTGGAAAAGCTGGTAGAGGACAACTTTGACCTCTTCAGTTGGAGTCAGAAGGATGCGACGTTTTGGGGGCTGCCAAGATTCAGGAAGCCGACTCTCTTGAGGACGGGCAAAAAAGTAAGAAAGGGAAAAGGGACAGTGGTGCAAATGACGGAGCAGCAGAGTTTTCAGCGCGGGGGCGGCGAACGAAGTGATCACAAGGCACTCGAGCGACCTCGAGAAAAGCCAAAGGTAGGGAAAAGGAGCCCGGCCTGCCGCCGCGCGGATAAGGGAAAAGGAAAAGCGGGATGTTGGAAACTGGTAGGGGCGACAATTGTTAAACCTGGGGCAGCTAAGCGCGACATAAGGAAAGGTAAGATAGGTGAAGTCCCGCGCTACTCCGGGGCGAGCTGGCGAAGGGATCAGCCCCGCAATGACAACGAATGAGAGGCAAGCACATCGGGGACGAAGGATGAGGTGCTCGGCGTGGTGCTCTGATCTGGGGGAAGGCCAAAGACAGGAGCAAGGACGCGGCGAGAGGATTGAAGAACTAGGATAAAAATAAAGATGCACTATTTTTCTCCACCACGGGAGTTTTTTAACGAGGCATCCCTCGAATGTAAAAACTTTTTACAAATCAAATACGAAAAGGATATTCCCAGCAATACTCCTAGCTTGACTAAATTATCACGGTCGTCCGGTGGGAAAAATTGCCTGAAGGTGGCGATCCCAACACGACCTTGATGTCTGAGGATCGCTCCGGAAAGTCCGGCGCGAACCGCTGCTACACGATTAGCAACTCAACCAAAATGTCACAGTCGTCTGGTGGGAAAAACTCCCTGAAGGTGGCGATCCCAACACGACCTTGATGTCTTGGGATCGCTCCAGAAAGTCCAGTGCGAACCGCTGATTATTCGTTGGCGATGTGTGCGGATAAGTTCCTTATCCCAAAAGCCTCCCCGAAATATGGGCGAGCAAAACCTCCCCGAAATATGGGCGAGAACCAAAAGCTAGGCTAAGTCTTGGGCAACCCATATGGCCATTGGGTCCCAAGCAATCAAAAGTCCTTGCCATGACAAAACTGGCAAGGACACACCTGATCTTACGGGAAATATGGTGTGAACAAAGCCTCGGTTCAAAACTGAGCAAAAGTCCTAGCTTTCTTTGGCACACAGTCAAAATCGCTACACGACGACTAAACCCAAAGGCGTAAAACGAACAAATGGAGGAAATATGGCAGGGCGATGAATAAAATAAAACAAGCGAAACTATAGCAAAATTCTGTTCATTAACACAAAACAATATTAGTTACAAAGGGGTAAGGGAAAATCAATACAGAATATTTAAATTATATTAACATTCTCCGCTTTCCCTTCGTTTTCAGCAGCCGCAAAGTATGCAGCGTCGAAGCCTGGAGGATCATCATGGCCGACCAAACCCTCGGTGGTAATCTTCTTGAAGGCTCCCATTCCGCTGAGATCTATTCCCTCATAAAGGTACTGGACCTGGGCTTTGGCAAGGAAGAAACCGTGGTCGCGCCCGTCCACAACCTCAGCAGCAGCTTCGACCTCCAACCTCGCTCGAAGGGTTTTGGCTTCATAGGCCGCCTGGGTTTCCATCTCCGCAACAACTTTGTTTTTTGCGGCGAGTTGATTCCTCACCTCGGCGAGGGACTCGTTCGACAACGCCAACTCGCTGCGCAGGGCCGCTATCTCCTTATCTTTGGCAATACAGGCGGCCCTGCTCACGGCGATCGCCTTGATCTTCGCCTTCAACTCCTTCTGCAAGTCGTCCCGCTCGTCCTCTAAGTCCTCCATTCTCTCTTCACAAGCGGATAAGTCGGCCTCACGACCGCTCATCTCGATTCCCAAGTTGGTCAGCTTAGTTATTTGGGCCGTCACCTGAGTCAACAACCTGTCACGCTCTCCGTACGCCTCGAGTGTAGCAAGGCGATAACTCTCAGCCTTCCGGCGGAGCTCTTCAACTTCAGCTGCAGAGACCGAATCCTGGGATAACTGGGCAAAGAGGCATCCCACGCGTAGGAGACTCGAGATGGCTTCTTCTGCCACGCCATCAAGGTCGGAATTCTCAGCTCCTCTCATGTTATCAAAGAAGGGATCAGACAGCACAAAGTCGACGAGAGTAGGTTGCTAGTTTGGAGGAGGGCTCTCTTCCTCGACAACGTTCAGATGGCTGACGGCAGGAGAACAAGGGCGAGGAGAAGGCGAGACAACAAGGGCTTGATCCTTGTCGTTACGAACCGTTTCATTGATTGGGGAGGCCCTGGGAGAGCTTACCTCAGCTTGTTGGGATGTATGGTCAAAAGGGGATGTTGTTTGAGTAGGATCGGGAGCAGCGTTCTCGGAGACGCCTTGACCAATAGGGGTCTCCTTAAGAAGGGGCGAGGTTTCCACCTCCCCGCCCTTAGGGTTCGGTTCGCTCTCGCCCGCCACGCCCTGACAAGGAACAGATGACTTGTCGGTTTTGACCCCCTTGGCCTTCTTCTTCTTCTTCTTTAGCAGAGGGATAACAGTTATAGTTCCTCCGCCTGTGCCAAGATCGGCTTCTTTGGATTTGTGGGAGTCTTTCGCTAAGGAGGAAAGAGTGGTGTTGTTGGTAGAGCCCGGCGCCGACTCGTCAGTCTTAGGAGGAATGACGACATCAGGCGTTGGCTCGCTAGACCCAGGAGCTGCAATGTGTGGTGTTTCCCCGCCGGCCTCAGGAGAGGCAGGTTTGACTGTGGATCCTGGCGCGGGCTCAACCGATGCGGACCCGCGTACCCGTTTCTTTGGGGAGGGGGCGGTGGTCCCGGTGTCGGCATCCACAGCAGTGCGTTTCCTCTTACTTCCGCTGGTATTGAAGACGGGAGGAAATTCGAAAGTTTTGGCGGCCAGGGCGCGCTCCAGTTCGGTTTAAGTAAAATTCATTCCTCCCAGGAGTGAACCAAGGGTGTTCTTGCGAGCGGCCTCGAGCAATTGGGAGCACTCAAGGACCGGAAGCCCAGCGAGAAAGCTAAGGACGATTTTATCTCCATCACTCAGCGATGCATCTGATGGCGGCTGAACATCGCGGGGGCTCTTGGTCCAGTAGAAGGGAAACAGGGCAGTCCCGTCCCGAAGGGTGAAAGCTTCAGGATGAGTGGGATGCACGGTTATACGGAAGTACCGGCGTCCAGGTCCCATCTTGACGTTGCTCTTGTAGGGGTGGAGACGCTGGCGGCCTGTGCGTGATTTCAGGGAAACCCACCCTGGGGTTTTGGTTTTTAAAGACTTCGGCTCCACGACGTAGAAGTAAAAGAAGTGAGAGGTTTTTGGTTCAAGGCCAACGACATCATAGAGAATTTCAAAACAATGAACGAAGGCCCAGGCGTTCTGATGTAGTTGGCAGGGGGCCACATTGATTTCCCTCGTAACTTGGCGAAGGAAGGGGGAGAAGGGTAGTTTGATTCCCAGGTCGAGGAATAGATATTCGTAGACATAAAAGAAGTGGGGTCTCTCCACACCATGGTCAATCGCACAGTGCTGCCAGGGCCGGTGAATCGATAGGCATCTCCTGGTGACAAGAACCTCTTCGAGAGATTTCTCGTAGCAAAACCCACCAGCCTGGCGGGCCATCTCAGTAACAGACTCATCGGAGGACAATTCGGAAGTTTGGCAAATGGCCTTTTGAATGGGGGTTTTATCCGCGGACTCTGGAAGTGTGGCAAACACCCAACGTCAGAAGGCAGTGATTTCCCCCTCGCCCAGGGGAAGTCCTCCGGAGGGAGGAAGGTCAACTGGAGGCAGAGGCATAGGAGCCATGCTTCGGGATCGAGAAGATTTTTTAGTATGGCGTGGGGAAGTCATTCTTGCAAAAGGAGAAGAGTGGAGTGAAGATGGGATAGGGTGCTAGGGTGTCAAATTTGGCAGGTTATGAGGATTTCAGAAGTTGTGAATGATGGAATAAGGGGATTTATAATTAAAAGTGAGTAGCGGTTGGGAAATCGTGTCCCATCGCGGTAAGGTGAAATGATTACACTAGGAGAACGTGACGCGTTTTTTGGGGGAATGGGAACGACACAATAAGTGAAAAGTTGCAACCGCTGAAGTTCACTGGTTTAAATTCAAATTGACAGACTTTATTGTGATTTGAAGGGACATATCGGAGATAGCGGTTAAGATTCTGTAGATTCGTTGGACTTTGTGTTATCCTAATGCGTTACATGTGGCTTACACACGTCAATTCATCATGGTCCACAACGATCATTGCTGGAACGAGGCGAGGGACCCAAGCGCTAACGCCACAAGCCAACTTGTGGACTCGTAGGATCGAGGGAATTCGCTAGGAAGATCAAAGAATTAGTCTTAGGCTCTAACTATCAAGCCATGTTGGCAATTGTTTTAAGTCATTAGATTTCGGCTTTAGGTAGCTTACTCATGACCGCCGTTTTGTATTTTTTCTTAAAAGACACACTCAACTCTCATGCTTCGAGCTCGGTGTCTTGTGGACTTGTGGACTGGGCGAGACCCTAGGGTCCCTCGCCTAGGCGCCAGCCCGGAGCGACGTACGGGCCAGAAAATTGGGCCTCCTCCCGGGAGGCCCAACTAGCCCAATAAGAGAAGTTATGGGGCGCCAAGCCCAACCCCCGAATCTATAAATAGGGGACGGTTACCAATTGTAAGGGACTCTTAGCTCATTTGAGAAATACAAACTTGAAATTCAGTTACTTTCTCTCTCTAAGCAGTTACACTCTTACTCTCTCTAGATTCTCACATCACAATCCTCTCACTATGGGTACCGTACCTCATCTCTATGTTCTTGGATAGAACACTTTCATTACTCATCCCGACAATGGTGGCCATGTCGTCGAGGGTACTCCTATATTTGGCAAAGCAACCCTACTCTTTGAATAGTACCATGCAAAACTTTTTGTACGTGCTCCATTTTACACTTCACAAATGATCTTTTGGTAATAATCAGGGTATCATCACTGCTGACTGTCATTAGACTAATCATTATGATATTTGAATATCACATTAAGTGGGTATACCTCTCTCAACAAATCATTCTCCATATACACTGTCCATAGATTGAACTCTTGACTAAATGTTTAAGGAGTTCAACTATCTACTAACTGTACTAGACTTGTCCATTCGCTCTATGATCTAGGTTCCTTATATTTATCTCTACTCATTTATATGATTGCATCTATGATTTCATTTAAACCTATATGATTGCATCTATGATTTCATTAACATTCTCTATATCTTAACTCCAACTTATTACCAATTGAAATGCTAACAAACAACAAACAAGTCACACCCATGTAATGGCCCATATCACAGAATACAATTGTTCTTATATGGTGCAGAACAAAGGTGAAAGGCACATGAGCCATGAGATTGTTTTAAACACCAATGTGACAAGCCCAATCAATAATGTTACACACCTACCAATATAGTGTTGTTGTCAATACTGCACAACATGCACTTGCAATAAATTTCATGCTAGCTAGCCATAGCCAGATATTGCTAAATTTCGTGCCAACATTGGAGAGGTTTTTGTTAGAATGACACTTAAAAAAGAACGGAGGGAGTAGTCAAGACGATATAGTCTTTTACATGACAAGAAGATGAGCATGGAAGATTCGTACTTATAATTCAAGATTCAGATGAAGAAAAAGGGAGTTTGACACTGACAATGAGAAAAGTAATTGTTCAATAAACTTAATTTGCCAAAGAAGAAGTAACACATGGAAGCGCGTGAGGGCTTGAAAGGTGGCTACCACAGAACTTGGTTTTCCAAACATGGACTGGCTTTGTCACAAAGTAAGTAACGTGATGTAAAGGAATTCGGAGTGGGGATAGACTAGGCCGCTCATAGGAACTTATAGCTAGCCTAGTCTATATCAGACTCAAATTAAGTTAGACTATTTCCGTAGGATAGTTCATGTGGTATGAGCTGAGGACATGTGGGTTGGGTATGGAAGGTTCAGGGATCGATTCGTGGTGGATGCAATTTATCTTTCCAATGTATTAAAAATATTAAGTTGGACCAAGTTAATAAATAAATAAAACTAAAGCTTTCTAAAAATCTATTTAATTACAACGACTAGACTTATACCATCCAAAAGTATAAATAAAACTAAAGCTTTCTAAAAATCTATTTAATTACAACGACTAGACTTATACCATCCAAAAGTCATATAAGTCTAATAAGTCAGGTTTGTCGCGTTGTAAAGCATTTTTGCATGCCCACTTTGCTCTAGCACAACACCTGTTCTCTATCTCTCCAACATTGCTCGCCTTTTTTTTCAAGCCTCCCTTCCTCCCTGAGGAGGCGGGGAGGGGGCAAGGAGGGTTTTTTGTTACACTTAGGGATTTCATACTCTTAGACAATGTTTTCTTCTCTCTATATAATAGCTCTTTATCCTCTAGGTTGTAGTTCCCCATACTCCCTTTTTACTTGTCTTTCAGTCCACTTACTCCACAACTACCCACTACCACCACCACATCCATTGTTCCTGCTACCATCTTCGCCTCCACCTCCACCTTCCTCTTCCTCCTCTGTTTTGTTCCACATCAATTTGTGTTCTTACCGTAGTCTTTTCTCCGTCTGTGTTATCTCTAGAGTAAGCTTACTTCATTTGATGTCGTCATAGCAGCGTTATTGGCCCATGGGAGTAGCACAATTGCTAGTAGAGCCGCATGGGTTGCATAAATGGAGCGTGAATTAAAATAGAAAAAAATTAATTTTCGCTCCGAAGTTTATTAGCTTAATTCTTTTATGACTCTTGGGGTTCTAGATTTAGCTTAAAACTTTAGTGTTTTAGCTCCATTCATAAGTGAACATGTTCTGTTCTTAATTTTCTTATCTTATTGCATTGTAGTGTCACTCTTTGTAATTCTGTTCCACACATAATGTTAGTATTGTTGGGCAACCTCTTGGATTTTAATTAAAAAATTAGTCTATTTAAGAAATTATAATATAATTTAAATTATTCATATTATTGGTAGATTAGATTTCTATTATACTTCTCCACAAAATATACATATAATTGACATGCTTATAGATTTAAACAGTCTGAGATAAGCATACAATACTTATGAAATAGTCTTATTTCCCATTTAAATACCTTGCAACGAAAATATGACTTTAAATAGGCTTTCACACCTTAAGGAATTCCAATATATCAGCTTATAATATTGTTGGCTTGATTATACATATATTTGTTTTAGTATACTTAGCTTATTAGCCTATAAGTCTGTTGGCCTATTTAAATTTCATATTTTGAAACATATATTAGATATTTAAGAAGACCATACCAGACTAAAATTTGTAAGTAGGTCAAACTTATTTACATCACATATGTTAATATGGGTTGAAATCCACGAGTTAACTCAACCCTGCTTAAATCGGTTGGTTGGGTTGGTAAAAATGTAACTCACAAAGACCTCAAGCTATTTTAGCCCACCTCATCAAACCCACTAACCCAAATGAGTTACGGTTGGGTCTCTTCTATGATAAAAGATTCCCAAAAAGTTTCTAATCATCCGACTCAAACAATCTAACAAAATAAAATAGAAACAATAAACCTTTGAATATGACTGCACATATAGCATAAAATTAAATGAACACTATAAGTCATATAGCAAGTCTAGAGCCAACATCAACATATATTAGCAAAATTTAAACCCAGCCACATCCTTGTGTTACTTGTGTCGCATGATGTGGAGGAGGAAGAAGATGGTGAGGAAGAGAGGAAGAAGAAGAGAGAACCGAGAGGAGAAGAAGAAGGTGAGGGAGAGAAGAAGAATATGAGGTTGTGACGACATAGCTGACAGAGGCCGCGGGGCTGGGTTGCACACGGTGGAAGGAACAGCGGCAGCGGTGCTCTAACAGTGGGGCCACAGCGGCTCAATGAGGAAGAAGAAGGGAAAATGAATTAAAAGAAAGTAGATCAGAAAATGAGAGCACGAGGTTGAGAAACGCGGTGGCTTCTGGGTTGTCCGGCGGTGCTGGATGTGCACGGTGGGACAGCAGCGGCGGCGCGCGGCACGTTGAGGAGAAGGTGCGGCGACAACGACAGTGTGTAGAAGGAAGGAGAAAAGAAAAAATAAAAATAAAGGTTAGGTCAAAGGATCAGAACTAACTTGTGATACCATGAAAGAATTGTATTCCGTCATTATTATTGATACTTAACAACGTATTTATATAATTTTTTGATTAAAACAATAAATTTAAACAAATTTAAACCTATACGTAATTACATAAATACAAAAATAAATAAAGAATAATCTAATATAATATTCTTATTATATTCTAACAGTAATTTTGTGGTTCATGAATCAAATACGGTATAAAGTTCTCTCTTGTGGACAAACATATGCACATATATTATGGCTTGTTGAGAAAGGGGAAACAGAAAAAGTAAAAATAAGAAATATACATACTGTAGTCGGCAGCGTAGAAGGTCAAGAAATACGTAGCAGCGATTAAAAAACTGTTGGTGTCTTAAGCTATTTGAAAAACAGAAGCAGCAGCACTCATTGTGTTGTGCTGTGTTTCTAGCTAGGTAGCTCATTTTACCAAGCAGTCTAATTAAGATGTTGCTTCTGCTTTCATGATGCAATTAAAACCCTTTTCTCATTTTTTCCAAACACACTCTAATTAATTAATTAATTAATTAAATAATTTCTTTATTTCCATTCCACGTCCTATAAAAGGGCTTAACTCTACCCTCCATTATCTTATTCCTTCCTCACCCTCCTCATTCCCATTCTCTTTCTCTGCTTCTGATTTCTTTCTTCAGTCTTCAACATATAAGAGTATAGGAAAATCTGTAAAGCTCAGGAGGGATATCGCCATTTAAAGTGACACACTTAATTACTTAAACCATGATGTATGGTTTCGTGTACTTTGTTGGCGTTATCCATCCTGAGTTCCATGGATTCTTCTTGGTAAAATTTAGCATCACATGTTGTTAATTGCAACGTAACCAACATATGTATCGTTCCTAGACAATACTCTTCTTTGCATAGAAACTCACTGAAAACTCACCCTATAAATTTTCAAAAATATTTAATTCTTATTCTCCCACTCTCTCTCACAATTACTTAACTATTCTGCTAGTTATGATCATTGCTCGACCAAAATTCAAGATCTAGATGTATGATGACGGTTAGAAGTTTTACGGATTTGACCTTCATATGCTATGTTTTGACAGTGCTTTTTTTTTGGAATTTCATTATTATGGATTTTTCTCACCACTCCTTATATCCCAGGTTATAGTCATGCTACCTCTCTTTTTTATTTTCTTCTTCGATCTGTGTTTGCTCTTCTGATCTGATTTTTGTCAAAACAAAAATATGGTGAACCAACCAAGGGTTTTGAACTTTGTGAGTTTGTGGTTTTTTTCTTTGGACTAATTAATATTCCTTCTAGTACATGTTAATTAAATTTTGCATTTAAGAATTTTTATATTCATCTCTTTATGTATGCAAAGATTTTATTAAAACTTGTTGATATTTGTCAAGAAAGAAACACAAATACACAATGGTAATAGTAATTTCAATATCTTTATTGCTAACAATTTCAATATGTGATTTAATTTAATATGTAGCTTAATTTTCATCCCATTCTTTCAGTGCAGCTGATTCACTGTTCTCAAGTTTTTCTAGCAATTTCTTTTGGAGTTTTGACTCATTTACGTTCAAATATCTCATCTATTTCATTTTCACATATTATCTCTTTTCTTATCAAATCACTGATTAATTTATTATTTTATATGTCATTTCTTTCTTTTACCTCTCTCCCAAATGGGTCTGGTGGATGAATTATTATCGTTTTTATATATTGCTGCTACATGGTTTCTCACAGATATCTTAAAAATTAAAACCAGTTACTGTCTAATGCGGCTTGGCATGTTGAATGATGCATAAAATGATGGGATTTTTAGCAGGGGATGCAGTTGGGAGTATTCTAATCACATTTGGAAGAATTATAATTTTTTTTATAGGAAAATGTTAGTTGTTAGTAATGTTAGTAAATTAGTTCCTTCACTATACTAAAATTTAAACCTTGACCTCTTCATCCTTCATTCTCCTCAACCCTTATGTCTCTAGCTAGCTCTTACCCTCGAGGAATTATAATTATAGCGTGTGTTTTCTTCTAAGGCTTTGCTTTCCACCAGAAAAACACACATTCTAATCTAAATGGAGAAGTGCATTTTTAAAATTCTTGCTACAATTAATTCTAAGTCAAAATTAATCATGGGAAGAAATTATTTTTTAAGTATCAAATTTGATAGAAACAAGATTTTGTGGCGTTTATTAGTGTTGAATTTCATGCAAGTTCAAACACATACTAAAATTGTATGGCTTTGTATTGTACTATTCTTTGCTAACCACGATCCGAACATCTTATTTGTCAGGAATAATCTCTCATAACTTGAACTATTGAGTTAAGAATCACTAAAATATTTTTGTATCACTCGACCTAAGACCTTATACATTATCTTAATTATTTGTTGAATAAATTTTCATTTTGCATCAATTAAAGACCGTCCTCATCTAGTGAGAGGTATGATGATAAAAAAATATCAGAGATATATACAATAGCAATATAATGAGAAAAGAAAATAAAAAAGCAATATAAAGATTAAATGTGTGAAAATAATATGAAAATAAAAAGAAAATTATGTGTGAAACTGTGAATAAATTAAAACACTATTTTTTTTATTTGTAATATAGCTATGCCACAAGCTTCATAGCTTAAATTCATTATTAATGATGTACACAACACAACTTCTCACTGAACAATATACACATAACACATGTTCATCTATATAGTGTATTCAATTCTTTTTTTTAATTAGAATAGCTTTAACAAAAATCAAATTGCATATTACATTGTTATAGAGTCGTTCAGATACATTATCATGAGTTAACCATTTAGAATGTTTATATAATCCATTATTTATTTACTAGTAGAGTGTTTTTATTTGTTTTTACCACTACTCCTACATTTGTTTTCTGGAAAAGATGGTGAAGAGTAATGAGTTAGTTGGATTTTAATGGCGAGTTCTGAGCGTAGCAGTCTTTCTCTTTCTAGACAAAAGTGAAACCCTAACATTTTTGCCTCGGAACTAGAAAACTATCTAGGCCTTCCTTCCATGATATTCGACTGCAATTTCTTCAGAACTTTTTTCCGGTGATCATAAATGGTAGGTTAGTTACTGTGTGGATGTTGACTTGTTTCCAACTCTTGTCGTTTTCCTTTCTACCTATAATTACCATTTTCATAACCTCCATCATTAAATTTCCATTAGAAATAAAGTAAATAGACACCAGCAGTAATCCCCTTCAATACATGTGGTTTCTTTTTATAAGCCATGACATATATATTGAAAGGGAGGAAAGTTTTAAACATAATTCGAACCAATCAATTCTATTAAGGTCCGTCAAAATTGAATTTCAGGTATGTATTTTTACCCAAACCAAATTAACTTGACGATGTTCGGGTTGGATGAAATTAGTTTAGCAAATCGTCATTAAAGTAATAATAAATCTAGAATATTAAAAATAAAAGAATTATTAAATATTCCAAAAAAGAACAACAATAAGACCACAACAATGAAGGCTGGAGAAAAACAGTCAACTGAAAAAGCAACAGGAATGGCTCGACCAAGTAGCTGGAATGGCTACTCGAACATGGTCGTGGTGGCTTGACGGTGGTGGAATGCTTCACTCAAACAATGGATTGAATGACTCCAATGTAGACTGGAACAGGAATCGTGGTGGACTGGTGGTTGCTCAAACGAACGAAGCAAACTCCCTCCTTGGACGAGCACGAGGCTTAGTCAAGTAGAACCGGGTTGCGCTGCTTGATGCTCCGATCGAAAACAAATCAGTGGGGCCTTCTTTTTATTTTCTTTTTACCCCGATTCTTTCTATATTCTAAGGAAATTATTTCAGTAAATAGCAGAATTATGGATAGGGGATTCAGTTTCAAGTGGTGGGATCATATTCATATATAATAGTAGAATCCCGTCTCCTTAAAGGAGCGATCTCTCCCTCAAAGTAGAACGATAATAATCGAAGACAGCGGCTCCACTCCAGAGCAATGCCATGACCCGGTCAAGAGCCTTCCATGCGGATTCCTTCAAAGAGAAAGAGAGTTTGTATTCCCGGTATCAATGCAAAAACTTCCTGGTCCGGGAACAAGAGCAATTCTTGGTCCCACCAAACCATGCCATGAATAGTCGACTCAACACTACAATGGGAGGTGAAAGGCGACAACTAGGGCTCTTGGAGGTTTTTCACAAATTTCTCAATTTCATGGTGGGTGCTTGGGATTACTATTCAGAACTAGGGGGATAGCCTTTCATTAAATTTGATTTTCATTTACACATCAGTGTATTTTACTTGTGCATTATCCACACTTCAAAGCCCAAATGAGCTCTTGTATGAGGGGGTGCGTTAGAGATAATAATATAAAACAATGAGTGTAAGAAATAATAATATAATCAATTCATGTACCCTTAGAGTATCTTTAGTACAAGTACCTTATACTAGTTCTTAGCTTAAGATTTGTGTCTTATTAGATTCCGACTGCCGGAGAAAGCTGAGCTAGAGTTACTGGTGTCTTAAATTTAAGATCTGTATCTCCAGCAAGCCACCTCCCAACCAATATTTTAAATACAAAATTAATTTTTTTCTTTTGTCTTCATACAAAATGTGAGACCCAACCAAAATGTGCATTGGAGTAAACAATGCATATATAAGGCATTGTAGGATCTAACCAAAAGTAAAATTAAATATCGCATTGGAGTAAAATGTGCATCAGTTGCTAATGAGTATCTTATATCCACTATGACATTGCAAACCCACAAAAATAACGATAACGTACCCACCACTAAGATATCAACTATCAGAGGTGCTCTTATCAAATAGTTTAAGCTTTTAGGATCCTTAATTGGTTGTTTGTTAGCTACTAGCACATATAGGGTAAAATACACAATTTTAGGATTTAAATTTTAACAATTTTTATTGATAAATTGTTTAGCTCAAGTGGTAAGAGTTAGATGAAATATGAGTTGAGGTGAAGGAGGTCCAGAGATCAATGTTTGGAAGATGCAATTTATCTTTCCAATGTAAAAAAAATAAATGTACATAAAACAAATGTCTCCTGAATCCCACCATGATGTGGATGTTCCCAACTCGAACATGATTGCTTTAGAAGGATGACACCTGTCTTAAAAAATAATAATAATAAACTACTCTTAATTCTTAAATGTCTTCTCATATGAGTACCAATTTGTATTCCTATATGTGCAATTTGATACAATAAAATATTCCAGCCTTGTTTAAAATTTGAATCAACTTTTTGTTCCTATGTGACAAAATAAAAATTTGAATCAACTTTACAGGAGGTGTCATGCTGTGCGGGGACAAAGCAATTAACCTACATTCACATATAGATCTCCAAGAATCCCCTGTTATTATTGCAATAAATTTTAGTTTCTTTATCATTTTGTTGATTTATTTAGTCCTTATATGCTTTGGTTTAACCACAAGAAAGTGAGAAGAGAGATGAGTAGAGATAATGCGTTGAGAAATAGGAAGGGCAGAATTTATAAATTGTTTGGTAAGATAGAAATAAAGAATAAGAGAAAATAAAGAATAATGCGGATCTCCTTCTCTTGTTTTTATTTTATTATTTCAAATAAACAAGTATTGTATTAAAAAGAAAGCATAGAAGACAATACATCAGCGTTCGCTAAAGATAGAAGTTCCGGCTGAACCTCCTTCACCCACACAACACCCCGGCTAGCAGAAGCATGCATTTCGTTTCAGGAAATCAGCAACAATCATCAATGATCATGGCCAAGTACGACCCTCCTGGAGCTGACTCCTTCTAGCACTGGGAAAGATTAAGGCAATCGGCTTTGAAGAAAATCTTCACAAACCCCAAATCAATGGCTAATTGCATAGCCCATCGGAATCCAATAGCTTCAGTTAATGCTAGCGAGCTCGCGTGGGTCTGCAACAAAGTTGCTCCCCCTTAAAGTCTCGTGCTACCATACCAAAGTTGGCTAAACCTTCCACCTAAAAAGATGCATGGAAATTAAGCTTCATTCGCCCATGGGTTGGGCGCTGCCAAACCGCAGGATGGGCCAGTGCTAGCCTCGCTGCACTCTCAAAAACCATCGGTGGTACTCCCACAGTGACAGCCCGACGCACAGTGGCAACGAAAGAGAAGGTTACACCATTGACAACAACGATGTTTCGTCCTTCCCACAATACATACACAAGTGATTGGATTCAAGCCACACACACATCATTTACGATCCTCAAGAGCTATTAGAATTAGAGATGCCTAACTCAACCCAAAACTATCTTAGGAGTTGATGGTTGCTCTACCCTTTATAAGCACTTGTTTGGCCATATATGTAGCCAATGTGAGACTTCTAATGCATAAGCTCAATAAAGGTGAAGGTCTGGGCACTCCTCAAAGACCAAGTCGAGGCAAACCAAAAGCCTTGCGTCATAGGGAAAGATAACAGAATATGATCAGTGGTCTCAATGTCGATCCCCCGCAAGGCTAGCTCGAACCAGAAAGAACTGCATCAAGGCCCTCCAACATACCTCCTTGCAGCGAGGAAGAGCGGGGATGCTCCAATTGTTTTTCCATAGAGCTGGTGGTAAGGGGGAAGCCAAGGAAGTGGTAAGGGGGAAGCCAAGGAAGATGAAGGTGAAGTTGTTCCTCCCGCATTACTATCACGAATAAACCTAGAACCAGATTTTGAAGTTTTTCTTCGATCCTCCGTCGCAAACCACACAAGGACGTCATCACCACCATATATGGACATCGGGATAGCCAAGATCGTGGTTGGAAAAAAAATCGCCTCCACCAAAAGCTTATTCCACCTCAAACCTTCATCAAATGCGCGACTTTCACAATTCCCAACTCATCTACTAGATCTTTTCTTTAAATGATAGGAGTACTATTAGGAAACCAATTATCATGTCAAATATTAATCTGTAAACCAGTACCAATCCTCCAAGACCCCCCCCTCTCTCTATCTCTCTCTCAAAGATCCAACTCATATCTAAAATGCTAGAGCAAGCATAGCTTGGATGAGAGGTTTTTTTTGCATTGCAAATCCCGATCTTGTGGAAATAAACCGCCCTATATATACGAGCAATAAGTAAGTTTGAATTTGAGTAAATCCTCCACCAATTTTTACCAACCAAAGCGGTATTAAAGACTTTTAAATGACGAAAGCCAAGTCCTCCATTATTCTTGTGGAGACAAAGGTTTTCAATTTTGTCCAATTTAAACCACGACGGGAACCATCCACACCTCAGAAAAATCTGGAAATCATGTCATCAATCTCTACTCATAGACTATCAGGTTAGATAAAACAAAACATAACATAAAAAGGAATGGCTTGAGCCACAAATTTATTGAGAACTTCCTTACCCGCCCGCAAGAAGGACCTCTCCTTCCAACCCTTGAGATTGTTTCAAACATTTTCCTTAATAAAATAAAAAATTTGGGTTTTAGACTTACCAATAAGAGTCGACAAACCCAACTATTTGTCTTAGCTTTCACCGCCTTAACTCCCAACAAACGTTCCAGCTCATTAAAACGCCAATCTGGAACATTATGACTACCAGAAACCTTCTACAAACTTTGTTTGTATTTTCCATGAGAGATCAGTGAGGTCAGGATTCTTGAGAAGACTAAGACAAGTGAGTCTTAGTGTTGCTAGTTCATAGGTTGTTAGTCACTGAGCAAGGTGTGCTAGTGCAGTTGTAACAACCTTTGAATAGTGGTTTGCCTTCATTCTAAGAAGGAAGAAATCACCTTAACGGGTGGACTGGATTAGCTTGAGAGATTTATCAAGTGAACCAGGATAAAATACTTGTGTGCTTTTCTCTATCCTTTATCTCTTGCTCCTTGTGTTCTTTATTACCGAAAAGATTTACCAAAATCTTAGAGGGAAAGCTTTAAAACTTCAAAACCCTATTCAAACCCTTCATTTCTAGTGTTTTTCATACCTTTATAATATACCTAAGTCTTTTCCTTCGCCATTTGTGGGTTTCGCTTTACACGATCTTCATTGTCCCTAGGCGAGTCCCTCTAGGGGATGGAGGTCTCGCCCAGTCCAGAATCTAAACAAACTCATCTACGCTCCATTACTTAAGGACATAGATAACACATTAGTTTCCATAAATTTTTTATAATATTCTTCAACCCAATGTGTTTCAATTTTGGTCTTAAATTTATATTATGTTAATAAATAGATATTAATATGTACAACTTTTACTATTATAATTTACTAATAAGATAAATAAAAAGAAGCAATATACCAATGAATTTGAACATTCTTCTATCAAATTTAAGTAAATTATCTAGATTTAACATTGGTTTAGAGTAATTCAAATTGATGGTCTTGTTGCTTTAAAACTTCTCTACATCACTAACCCTCCGAATTTTGTTTCATTGTCCACCATTCTTATATATTTTTTTTGATAGGCACCACCATTCTTATATATCTTGCATAACAGGTTATGCCCCATGGAGACTTTCTGAGCCACCATATTTCTGAATCTTCTTCAAGGAACTTACAAAACCTTGATGAGCTATGTTGAGTTCTTTAACCGTCGTATCTTTCATTTTTCTTCAATCCACACCTCTAAAGATATATGTGTCTCTATTGCAGTTGGATACCCCTCCTTCTTTTCCGGTACCAATAGAATAAATCACTTGAAATATTTAACTAAAACTCTTGCCAAGATTAGAAGGATATATGGATGAGACACAATGATATTAATTTTTTAATGATAAAAAAGCATAAGAAGAGTAAAGTAATACACCCTATGTTCTTGATCTTTTGTTGTTTTAACTTTTGGTCTAAATTCCAAAACTTTTGTTGTTTTACAAACCCAATGCATTTTTTCTCAATTTATTCCATGTATACCCTCATTTAATACTATATCTCTCACATGCCACCTCTTATTTTCACCAATCAAAATCATAACAAGTTTCTTAACCAATAACTACCATTCTCTCTATTCACTCTAACTCAACATTAAATAGGGGTGTTTATGTCAACAAATATATCAATGATTGTACTCTCATTTAATACTATATCTCTCACCTACCACCTCTTATTTTCACTAATCAAAATCATAACAAGTTTCTTAACCAATAACTATCATTCTCTCTCTTCACTTTAACTCAACATTAAATATGAGTGTTTATGTCAACAAATATATCAATGATTGTACCCTTAAACAATGTGCATAACTTTAAACAACTAAAGATCAGGAACAGAGGGAGTAGATCCCACATCAGGTAAAGATAACAATCGTGATTTGGGAACTCGGTCCTTCTCATCACTCATATCATTACTTTTACAATAAGTACCCTTCATAGGGTGCATTTTCCTAGTCAATAAAATCTACCTTCCTAGTTGTTCAGCTATGGAAGCAAGAGTTCCTTCATCTTGGTTATTTAAACCAAATTGCAAATACAAACTTTTATTTTTGTATATCAAACCCATGCCAAAAAATGACGCAGATGAGTCCTCGCTCAACAAAATGCCAAAAAAATGGTGCAAGTTGAGTTATCGCCCAACAAAATAGCAATTTGTAAATTCAAGCATGAATGTTTAAGAAAAACAACATTTTAAAGGAAATAAATACAAATTTATTAGTTATTTCTTTACACATTTGTCTTGCTTTGCTTGTTCTCTCATAACATACTCATTTATCCTCTTCTCCACTCACACAGTTTGAATCTGAAATTAAGAAAAACCAAATTATGATATTTGAAATTAGAAGCTCAATCATTGATAGACCCACCCACTTTTAAAAAAATTGGCAAAAGACAAAGAAATGATAAAATACAAGGAAAAATCAAAAGATATAGTGGAAGAGCATTCACCATTTGGAGTTTGATTAAACTTGAAGGATCAATGATTGATCTACTTTAAACCAAATAAGAAGCAAAAATAAAGGTAAGAAAACCGCAAAAAATAGTATGGAACAAAGAGCTATTTATGCTTGTAGTCTAAAATTTAAAGAAGATTGAAGGTCTAAATAACTGAAAAAGATTCAAGGTCTCTTCAAAGATTCTTAGGATCCCTTATGAATGACATCACTTATTTTTACAATTAAGCTTAGTTAATGCATTTGAGAATGCAAAAAGACAATGAGATTACAATGAATCAGACGGCTGTGATTGAATATGGAAAAATAATTTACAATTTTACCAAAATAATCATAGTTAAATTTTCAATATAGTGTATGTGTTTATTGAAAAATTTAGTGGTTAATATGTGGTTAATAACACTTAGAAATCCAAAAGGACATGATTAGTTACTTATAGGACTTATAGAAAAATTAATATTAAGCTTGAAGAAGTGAATATTTGTAACAAGATTTCATAGGACATGACAACATATTTGTATTTATATAATATATTAATTAATATTAATATTAACCTTTTAGAAATTCACAGCCCTTTCACCTACTGAAATGTTTTTTATTTTGTGTTTAAGTAATATTAGTTACACACTAAATAAAAAAGTTAATATTAGTTATAAAACTTCACGGGACATAGTAAATTTTATTTGATTTATATAATATTTTAATTAATATTAATATTAATCTTTAACAATTAAAGATAGGAATTTTAGGTGTTTTAACATTAAATATTGGACTAACCCTTTCAATTTCACCATTTCTCTTAAGATCATATTTAATATTAGTTTCACACTAAATAATGAAGTTAATGTCAGTTACAAAATTACAAAGGACACATATAATGAGTTTTAATTTATAGAATAATAAAATAAAATAATAATTAATATTAATCCTTAAAAGTTTTTTTTTAACGTAATCCTTAAAAGTTGAAGATGGTGGTTTTAATACTAAATATGATATCCATACAAAACATATCCTTCCCACTATCCCTTTCTCCTTGAAGTTTTATTTGACAGTTTCAGTCCTCCCATCAATGTCAGTATATCCTTCTTATCTCGAAGTTATTTAAAAATAGTTTATCATTATTTGGTTCTTATGAGTTTGAGAATTCCAAAGGGCACAAGTATGGAGTTACTATTGGGCTGTTTGGATACCAACTTATTTGAGCTTATTTGAGCTTCTCAACTAATGGGCTTTGACAAGTGCTTTTTATATGCATCCAGACGGGTTCTATGACACCTTCAAGGACGTGTGTTATACGATGGGCTTACTTGATGCATTGGGGTACTTTGCGGTTATCATATAAGCTTTCAATGGCAGAATTTGTTTGGAAAAAAACCTAATAGTATTTAAGTGATGATATTTTGCATAAACAAAGACTTCTTACGCAACGTAGTCGTGAGTACATTTTTAATCAAAGCTCATACAAAAAAAAGTAAAGGTCAATCCTAAAAAATAATAATAATTGTGTTTCTACAAAATAAAAGCAAACACATTTATCAAGGAAAATAAACTTATAAAACTATGTTTGCTTATATCTAAAATTAATTTCATTCTTTTAATTCATAAATTTTATTTAAAAAAATAGCATAAATTTAGAAAAAACACAAAAAAATAAATATTCTTGCGCATAGCACGGGTCAAAATACTGGTGCTAATCATTAACAAATTAGACTACCTTTCAAAATGAAATATATAAAATAACTGTTAAATATCTATTATGTGAGCATTATTTTAAAAAATTGCTCTCGCAATTCTAACTCAGGTGGGGTGAAGGTCAAAAGTATCACCAAGAGTGTGGCTCTTAGGTTGGAATCGAAGTCTCAACTAGGGGCTCAAACAACCACTTTTTGTCACGGTCACGGGTTATGTGAGCATTTTAAATTCAGATAAAACATAAAATTAAAACGTTTAATTAAAAATAATAAAAATAATGTATCATCAATTCTAAAAATTAAATTAAACTTTAAAACAGAAAAAATTAAGAATGACATGTCATTGTTCAAAGAAGACTAAATTAAGGTATTTAATCACTCTGAAGTGAGTGGGCTCTAGTTTAATTTGTTGAAAGAGATATGCCAAAGGGAAAAACAAATTAAAAATAAAAATATTAAGTGTAATACTTACCGCACAAAATAAAGAAAAAATTGTTAACCATTAGAATGAAGCAGGAACACTAGTTCTCCCACTTTGACGTTTATCCACAACCCTTTGTAGGAACTCTCTCTCTCTCTCTCTCTCACTGAATCTCTTCTCTTTCCTATGTGATTTTGCATGCAAGCTTGTGGTTAATTTCCACAAAATTTCATGCATGACTAGGGTATTCCCAGCACAGCGTTTGCTGCAAACGCCCAATGGATGGAACCAGCACGTTAATCCTTCACGTGTTCTTCAAGAATACATGAACAGCTCGATTAACGTGTCTGGAACTCCAATTAACATTGTGTGTGAGGCAGCCATTGAGGTTCCTAATGTTGGCATCTTTCTTGGTGACAATCCTTTAAAACACTCCTTCTCACTGGTGTTGTTCAACCTCCTTCTCGTCACCACCATCACTCGCATTGTTCGCTTTCTTCTCAAGCCTCTCAGACAACCTAAAATCATTTCTCAGATCATAGTAAGTGTTCCAATTGCATATGATCATTCTCAATTATGAATTATTAATCCTTATATGAAATTGTATATAATGACACTTTTTGTGGCAAAAGTGTCATTATATACTATTCCTTTTCTTTAATTTAATTCAGGTGTTCTTTTAATAGTGTCTATAATGTCAAATTTTTGTTTGGGAGGGTTATTATGTTAGTGCATGTTTAGAGCCTGTTTTTTGTTGGGTTGCTTTAGGGGTAACTTATTTGTACTCTTATATTGAGATCTCTTTCTACTGTCAAGTTTAAATGAAATCTTTTGTTGTGGAAAAAAATTGTATGCACTCAAGCGATCAACTAGTGATAGTGTGGGGTTGTTCTGGTTCTGTTCGAGGCCCTATGAATGCAACGGTGTTAAATATTTGACAGGGAGAACTTATACTCTCAAAGTGTAACAAATATTTAATCATATTTTGTCAGATTTTTGCTGTGAAATACCTGCGCAGTCCGAGATTTTCTAAATTCACGCGGTCATGTAATCTGAGTCATTCAATTAAAAATCAATCAACTTATATTTTAAACTTATATTTGCCGTCCAATCTTAATGAAATATATAAACCGATATCTGTAATTAAATGGATTAGATCCATTTGCATTCGTGAATGCAGTGTATCTCGATTGCAAGAAAACCAAAGTCGCTAAATACTTGATAAAGAGAGCTTATAACAGACATAAAAAGTGAATTCTGATAAGATGTATGTGTATAATTTTTTTATAGTGCTAGTGCATACTTATAAACTTTTTGTTTCTAATTGGATGTTTTAAACTTTTCATGTTTTCATAGGGTGGTGTTATTGTTGGACCTTCCTTTCTAGGACGCTATAGGTGGTATCAACGTCACATTAAACCTGAGTCAACCCAATACCTGATAAACAATCTTGGAGTGATTGGATTCATGTACTTCGTCTTCGTTTATGGGGTGAAGATGGATCCAGGCCTTTTGAAAAAATCAGGAAAATTGCATGTATCTACAGCAATGTTTGGTATAAGTATTCCCACAATAGCAGTGTTGGTTGTGGCGCTAGTTATGAGAAAGGAGATGTATAAGGACTTAGCTGCACTTTCTTCAGTTGGAATACTTGCAGGGTACTTAGGGATCACAGCATTCCCTGTTCTCTTCAATATCCTTAGAGAGCTTAACCTTCTAAACTCTGATGTGGGGCGAATAGCATTGTCGACAGCATTGATTGGTGATGCATTGGGAGTGTTCACAATCATAGCATTTGAGGCAGGAAGACAAGGAGAAACAAGAGCTGGAAATGCATTGTGGTACATGATTGCTTGTGTGATTATGTCAGTGGTAGTTGTGTTTTGTATTAGGCCAGCAATGGTTTGGATCAATAAGAAAACCCCAGAAGGCCACCCAGTTGATGAGTGTTTTGTGGTTGCCATTCTTTTAGGGGCTTTTGTGATGGGCTTTCTCACTGACATGTTTGGGATAGCAATTGTGAATGGGTCCTTGTGGTTGGGCTTGGTGGTTCCTGAGGGGCCTCCTTTAGGAGCAACACTAGTGCAGAAGAGCAAGACCATTATGACAGACTTCTTCATGCCATTTGCATTCACAATGGTGGGGCATTATACTGATATTTTCAGATTGAGGGCTACTGAATGGTCAACTTTGGAACCGTTGTTTCTCATGGTTTTAATAGGATACTTGGCCAAATTCTTTTCCACTTGGCTGGCCACATTCTACTGGCAGATGCCATTCAGAGATGGACTAACCCTCAGCCTAATTATGAGTTTGAGAGGCCAAGTTGAACTTATATTGTTTGTGCATTTGATGGACAAAAAGGTAAGCTCCACCTTATATTTTTTATATAACATTTTTCACACCTAATTTGTACATAACCATTGTGATCTAGAATATCAACTTGCCATTATGAAAGATTGTGGACATAGTGGTATGAGTTGGAAATCCCTGAAATGCTATGTGCACATTTCGTGTCCCTTCCTTATTTCCCCGATCAAATTGTGTCATGTTAATTGAAAATGAAAAATAGTGTAGTCTCTCATTTAGTTAGCTCTATCCTTTTACTAACATAGTGTTTGGTTGGAAGGAAATGGGGGGGGGGGGCAGAGGAGTTTTTCTAAACTTATCTTGTTTGGTTCAATATTCTGAGGTGGGAGGTGGAGAACCAAGGGGAAAAGAATAATCATGTATACATTGTATAGACATATGGATAATATATGTTTCAAGAACTCATCCAATTATTGTGATTTGTGTACAGGTCTTGAGGGTACCAGGATTCACACTATTGGTGATCATGACAACAATATTGACTGCAACATTCACTCCTCTGATCTCCATATTGTATGATCCAACAAGGCCATACATGGTAAGCCAAAGGAGGAACCTCCAACACAATCCCCCAGACCAAGAACTTAGAATAGTGTTATGTGTTCTTGACCCTGATGAAACCGTGAGTGGCCTAATTTATCTACTTGACATCACATGTCCAAGCACAAACAGCCCTCTTTCAGTTTGTGCTCTCAGATTAATCCATCTCGTAGGTCGCGCTACCCCATTGTTCATAGACCATTCAAAACAAGAAGTGCCTCAAGTTTACCATTGGACACACGCCATCCACGCCCTTGAACAATTCCAAGAAATTAAAGGAGAACAAGTGAAGCTCCAATTTTTCACTGCTGTGGCCCCAAAACATACAATGTTCCAAGATATTTGTGAGGTTTCTCTTGAACATGGAGCTTCTTTAATCATCTTACCTTTTAAAAGGGTAGGCCATCATAATCATGGAGTCAAGACAGTGAACTCACAAGTACTAAATCATGCACCTTGCTCTATTGCAATTCTTGTTGACAAAGGACTTCTTGATCATGCCAACCCTGTAGGAAGTTCCTTTTGTCATTTTGGACTTAGATTAGCAGTGTTTTTCCTGGGAGGTGCAGATGCTAGAGAGGCTCTTGTTTATGCAGATAGAATGGTTTCCAACCAAGAGGTGTCCTTAACTGTGATACGGTTTCTCTCTCACAACAATATAGGAGACATTGAAATGGAGAAGAAGCTTGATGACGGAATTGTGACTTGGTTTTGGGTGAAGAATGAGATTAATCAAAGAGTGGTGTACAGAGAGGTTGTGGTTAGAAATGGGGAAGAAACAATTGGAGCTATTCAGTCTATGAATGATGGTGCTTTTGATCTTTTGATAGTGGGAAGGAAACAAGGGATAAACCCTGTCCTTCTTACCGGACTATCAGAATGGAGTGAAAATGAAGAGTTGGGACACATAGGAGATTATGTTGCATCTGAAGATTTTTCTGGCACATCTTCTGTTTTAGTAGTTCAACAACAGGTCTTAAGAGGGTGAAATTGGGATCAGCTACTGCATCATGGTGTTGGTCTCAATGGTTAATGTGATAGGAATTTTGTTATTAACTTAGCATTAAGAGATATTATCTAGCCATTTTCAAGGTGCCTAATTAGATAGCTTAATTAACTTGATATATAAGGTCTAGTGTGTTTAGGTAAAGACAAATCAGTGTCTATTAGAAAAAAGAAAAAGAAAATGAGAAAAAGGGGGAAAGATCAAGTTATATATAGTTTCTCTGTAGAGCTTAGTCAAATTTCTTCTTCCTTCATAGTTTATAGGAATAGTTTGTTAGAAATCAATGGATTTCTTCAATGGGATCCCAAACATAGCAAAAGGGAGAATAGGAAAATTGATTCCAATATTCATTCATTATTAAAATTGATAATGGAAAAATACAATGAGTATGCTATTTATAGCATAATTGCCTAACTAACTATTAACTATCTACAATGTGGTCCTCATACTATCCCTACTCACTAAATGTGATCCTTGTATTTTAATATCCTCCCGCAAGCTGGAAGTAGTATTTAGTAGTACATCCAGCTTGAAAATAGAACTAAACAAAAAATGTAATGATGAAAATCAAATTCAGTATATAAGCAGTAGCAATCTTCATAGTCCGCAGCTCTCAAGTCTCAATCCATATCATGTACTCATAAACTGGCAGCCTTCTCTTATCCTCTAAACAGAACTCATTCGGCATAACAAACATAATGCTTGATCCATCTTGAACCTTGGTTCCAGAGAGGAAAAATTGATTATGGGAAGTTACCATCACTGGTTCACTCTCATCATTAAGAAACTCTGCAGTATTAATACACTGCTGCAGTAGTTGTTGAACTATTTGCTTTATTGCTTCCAAGTACTGATCATGCAAATACTCAAGTAAGCACTTGATGAACAATGTGGCAGCAGCAACAAAAACAAGTGGAATTGAGTTGCCAAACCATAAGAAAACATGAGCAATCACTGCATCAAAAGGCCCTGCCCCAGAAGATCTCTGCCTCCAGATAAGAGCATTTAGCACAAAGAATACTTCAGATGAAATAGCAAGAAATATGGATGTTGTCTTGAGAGTGATTTCCTTCCATTTTATTCCCTTGAACATCTTATAAAGACATAATGAAAAATATCCAGCACAGAATTCAGATATCATCAATTCAATCTCCTTCTCAGCAGTGTTAGCAATGGAGTAAAATGAATCAGTTCTGAAATAAGGAGACATAGGCACTTCTAATGAAAACTTGACATCTTCAACACATAAAAAATTATCTCCTACATTCACAATCAACAATCTCAAGAGCCCAAGTTCTTCTCTGCAACTGTTACAACAGACAAGCACCAATACATCCTGATATATGCTCAAATTTGAAGCACAACCTATTTGTTTATCAAATGACTCAAGCTGAACTTGCTCCAAACTGCTTAATGAGCATCTATCAATCATTGGTGCATTTACACAAACACCTTGTGTGCAGCTCCTGAATCCACCAGGATCAAGTAAAATTGACTTAGAAGAATCTCCTATCATTGTGTCATTTTCACAAACAGCTTGTGGACAACACCAAAAACCATCAATCTCAAGCAACAAGTTCGAACCATTCATCCAATTAAAGGAGAAATCCCATAATCCCAGCCAAGACAATTGAAATTCTTTGATTGAAAGAAGGATTTGAGTTACCTTTGTGACACAACTTTCTCCAAAAGACTGATCGATGATGTGAGGAACATCAATTTGTTGAGTAACAGAATTCTTCATGAGACATGGAGAATAGGAAGATGAATCTGCTCCAAGATTAATCACAGCCTCACTAAAATTTCCAAAAGCATAAGCATTGGTGGCTGGTTTCCATGCCAGAAATTGAACATTCTGATCAGCAAAGAACGAAAGACGCGAAATAAGGGAAGATGCTACACCAAGATCAGTGGTCGACATTGAATCAGAAGCAATGGCTTCTTCCACGAGAGAAATTGATGAAGCGGAAGCTTCAAGAATTTTCTCAGGCACAGTTTCAACCATGGCTGAATCAGAGAAGGACAAAGAACCATAATTGGAAGTTGTAGTAGCATCGCGAGTGGACGATGAACCCAGCAATGAAGAAGAAACGAAGAAACCCTTGCTGATAGTGCCAAAAACGAACGGCTCAATCGCCGGTTTCCACGCCGGAATCTTGATTTCTCGATCGGCGAAGAAAGAAACAGGAAAATGATCAAGAATCTTCTCAGAAATCGTTTCATCTATGGCAGAATCAAAGCACGCAGAGGAAAGAGGAACTGGAGCATGCAAGACAGAATCCTCATCTTCAACCTTCACGAATGATTCTTGCACCATGAGAGAATCAGAAGCCATGACCATCGAATCAGAGAACGATGAAGGAGAAGATGAAACTACAGCAATGTCTCCAAAATCAGTGACCAAATCAGAGAAATTGAAGGAAGATAATCTCGCAGTGTTCTCGCAGTGGTGCTGCGGCGGCAGCGCTTGAAGCCACGTCGAGCAGGTCGGAGGAAGCGCTCGTAACTCGGCGACGGCAGCGGCGGCGGAAGAGGCGGTGAGCTCTAAAGCGTTTGAATTTTGGGGATAGATGGAGAAAATGGGTTAAGGGATGCCTTGAATCTTCTTCTATTTCAGTGTTAGTCAACGGTAGTCCAACTGAGGAATTTAAAATGGAAAAGGGACTGAGACAGGGGGACCCATTGGCTCCATTTTTATTTATTATCATTGCAGAGGGGTTAAGTGGTTTGATGAGGAAAGCTGTTCAGTTGGAGAAATTTTCACCCTTTCGTTTTGGTTCTGAATCTGGTCCAGAGGTCGCTTTACTACAGTTTGCAGATGACACAATTTTTGTAGGCCAAGCTTCAATTTAGAATATCTTTGCTGTGAAAAGCATATTACGATGCTTTGAGATTATTTCTGGACTAAAGGTTAATTTTCACAAGAGTAGGATCTCAGGAATCTGTGTTGAGGAAAGGCAGTTGCATAGCTTCTCTAATTTGCTTCACTGTCAGCAGATGCATCTACCTTTTTCTTATCTTGGTATGCCGGTGGGGGGCAATCCTAGGAGACTTTCGTTCTGGGATCCGGTAATTAATAAACTAAAGAAGAGGCTCTCAAAGTGGAAGCAACGTCATCTGTCTTTTGGTGGAAGAGTATGTTTGGTAAAATCTGTTTTATCTTCAATTCCTTTGTATTTCTTATCCTTTTTTAAGATGCCTGCAGGGATTATTGCTAAATGTAATAGTATTATGAGATGCTTCCTTTGGGGGGGCTCGGAGGAAGGGAGGAAGATAGCTTGGTTGGAGTGGTCTAAGGTTTGCAGGCCTAAAGGGGAAGGAGGTTTGGGTATAAAGGACCTTAAGTCCTTTAATCTTGCCCTCCTGGGGAAATGGAGGTGGAGGATGTTGCAAGAACCAAATAGTTTATGGTGCCAAATTCTGAATGAGAAATACAGAGGTCCTCTCCATCAAAAGGATTCTCCTTGGTGGAAGGATTTGAATTCAGTTTGTTTTGGGGCGGAGTGTGGGCGTTGGTTTAATGAGGCGATTTGTAGAAGGGTTGGGGATGGTAGGGATATTGCTTTTTGGGTGGAGGATTGGACAGGGTCTGGGAGCTTCAAGAGTATTTTCCCGAGACTCTTTCTGTTATCAAGCCAAAAGGAAGCTTCTGTAACGCCCCGATTTCTCGAGTGTTACACAGTAACTAATTAACCAATTTTCGTAAAGAGTTTTCGTCGATTCACTTATTAATCTTCAATTAATGACAAACCTTTCATTTTACGAAAACTATTGAAACATAACCTTTCCAAAAACACGCGGAAGTAACCAACATCGTAAAACTTTTTAAATAACCAACTGTAAAGAGTACGAATCAAAGGCCTGAATGAAAATAAAGATTACATCAAAACTTGTTCATTCGAATTTAAGCAATAAAATTGTTCGATACCAACACTTCGGAAACTCTCAACCCCAACAGAAAACAAAAGACTCTCAACCCAAACCCTATTCCTTAGCCTCTTCCTCTGAAGTGTAGTCGTCCTCCGGTATTGGCACGTCACGTAGCATCAACTCCCAAGAATGAGTCATCGCCATTATCTTCACGACCATCTACCCCCCCCCCAAATAAACACATAGCAAACAAGCAGGGTCAGGTCCAACAAAAAGAATGATAATGACAAAATCAACAACAACATATATAATATAAGTACATTATATGTCTTTTATGGGAAGGAGTCAGTTACTAACGGAATCTCACTTCACACAACCCACCAAAACTTCCATGGCCATCTTCGTGCTTCCGCAGAGGCACGGTTATCACGGTGACCGCAGTCAACCAAACACGTGGAGCCGCAATGATCCACAAAAATCACGGTGACCGCAGTCAACCAAACACGTGGAGCCGCAATGATCCACAAAAATCACGGGTGACCGCAGTCGACCCAAAATCTCCCTCGCGTGCAAGCCCATCGTTCTCATGGACCATAGTCTACCCGACCTATGTCCGTAAATTAATTAATTTCACTTGCAAGCGAGTCACAACAATATTAGTTCTTTTTCTCTTGGTTCTTAAGGCTCTAAGTCAGTCACCCTAAGTCTTTTAGCTTAATCGCACACAATAAATAGCACCATTCACGATAACAAGGGAATTACAGCTAGGTGAGCGACCCTTTGAATAATTTCCAATAATATCACAATTCACATAAGGCATAGCACAAACTTACACTTACGCATGGCACATCATGGCATAAATTATCAAATAAGGTAACATAAGGCTTATGCATGGAAAACAACACATTTTCGCAACTTAGCTTTTTGGACAGCAGAAACAACGTTCATTGAAACTGGTCTACAGAATGCGTCCTCCAACAAAAAATCATGTATAATGTCTTTCTGGAAAGCTATTTTAAAGATCTACAACTCTCTAGTTAAAATCATTTTCATTTGAGCCCCATAATTAGGTGATATTACTCCTTAAAGTTTCTGTCCGACACAGGGAAAAACAGCAAGTATGACAGTTACCCAAAACAACCTACAACACACAATACTAGACCAAAATTTATGATCTTTATATGCCTGGAAAGCTCTTTCGAAGATCTACAATTTGTATTTTAATCATTTCTTTATTTGACGACCAGAAACAAGTGAAAATAGGACCTGAAGTTTACTGTCCAGCACAGAAATCTGACAGAGAATGCATTTGCCATCAATTTCGTTTAAGCCATTCTATTCTAAGGGTTCTAAGTCATCTACCAGCATCAAATATAGTAACATGTTCACAGTGTAACCCAATATGACCTGGAAAAGTCCAGCACACATCGCATATTCAAAACCTCAAGCACATCAATCAAGTTCATACATAAAATCATGTCAAAGCATGGCAAGAATCATAATTTTTCCAAGAAAACTCATGATATAACCCCTATTCTACCCAAAAGATCCTAAGACCAGCCCTTACCTTGTTTGGTGATGGAAAAACAGAAGTTTGGAGATGGAAAGAAGGTTCAAAAGCTGCTGTCCTCGTTCTCTATTTCCTCTCCCTCGCGAATCCCTCTCTACTCGCGCTCTCTCCCTTGCTCGCGTGCGTGACCGGCGACAATGGTGGTGGCTTGGGCGGCGGCTCCCTTCTCTTCTCTCACACGTTCTCTCTTTTCTCTCTTCTGCTCTCTCTTTGTTTTTCACGTGAAGGTGTTGTAGTGTATCTCTGTTTTCTGATTGTGGAAGAATAGGGTTTCCCCCCTTGGCTAAAATCCCATGCAACCCACAAGTGGGCTAGGGTTTTGTTTTCCACAAGCCCGACCCAAGTCCAACCTTAACCCACCAGTCTAATTACCTAATCAGACCTGAAACTTACTAAAACCTAAGCCCTCAAAGGTAAATTCATAATTAAATTCGGACTTAGAAGAAAAACAATGTAATAATCCCGCTGGCACTGTACAGCCGGAACTACGTTCACTAAAACGGGGATATCTGGAGCTACAGATATCGGATCGACACGAAACTACTTGGAGAATTTTCTAGACTTGAGGGGCTACAACTCTCATGAAGGAAGTTTTCCCAAATTAAGTCGTTAAGACCCTCTAAAAATTCACACAAGTTGACAGTTCTAATCTGTCAATTATCAAACATAGCCAAAAACTTCAATTTTATTCAAACTTCCATAAAATCGTTCCAAATTGAACTTAGGGCCTTACAGCTTCCATCTTGGAAATGGGAAGGTGGGTTGGTGATGCATGGGTTTGGGATTTTAAATGGGAGAGGGTGCTGCTGGATAGGGAATTGCAGAGGGTGTTAGAGTTGGAAAGGAAGACTGGAGGTTTTTCCCCTAAATTGGGCCAACGGGACAAATGGGTTTGGGTGAAGGATGGGTCAGGAGTGTATAGTGTGAAGTCAGCGTATGCTCTAATTCATGATGATTCTGTTGCAGAAGATAGCTGGGTTTTTAACAAGCTTTGGAAAGCAAAAGCACCTTCTGGCTTGATTGCTCTGGCTTGGAGGGTTTTGATTGATAAAGTGCAGACTAGATATGATCTTAGCAAGAGGAATGCTCTTCCAGTTAACGTTACTACTATTTGTGTCCTATGCGCTTCTGATGCGGAAAATAGCTTTCATCTCTTTTTTAATTGCCATGTCTCGTGGAGAGTTTGGTCTAAGTTGCTTGACTGGTTGGGGATCCAATTTGTATTGCCATCATGTGCTGTAAACCATTTCAGTCAATTCTGTGGTGTGTTGAGGGGAGGAAAAAAGGTTTCGCAGGCTCTTATCTTGATCTGGATTGCTGCTGTTCATTCGATTTGGCAGTGTAGAAATGGTTTAATTTTCAGGGGGGTTTCAGTGGAAATTGGCAGCCTAGTGGATCTGGTGCAATACAAGGTTTGGCTGTGGTTATCTTCGCATGAAAGGAGCTTTTCCGCTTCTGTTTTTGAGTGGATTTCGAACCCTGCAATCTGTATTTTTTCCTTATACTAAGTGGCAGCAGCTGGTGATTTTCTATGTTGGATTGTGTGTTTGCTTGAAGGGAAGTACTTTAATCTTTCTAGTGACAGATTTTCTATGTTGGTTTGTGTGTATGATGAATCATGTTTTGCTGTGGCCGTTTGCCTTGGCTGGGAGAATAATTATTATCTTATTGTTTCTGTATGGCATTGGTTTTCATCAGATGAAGGTTAGTAGGTGCACTATATCTATTAGTGGGAAATATATATTGAAGGGTATTAGATGGTTTGGTCTTGTCTTGTCTGTGATAGCATGTGGAGTGCAGGGAATTGTGTTTCTCGTGAGCTCTATGTGTGGAAATTTGCTGGTGGAGTTATTTGATGGATTGGTCATACTACTGCTCATTTCTCTTTGGCTTATTCGTTGGAGCTGCTCCTCTTCATGGTTCTGTTGTTGGGTTTGGGTGGGTGTTTAGATTTCCTTGTAAACTTCCTTGAAAATTCCTCTTGGCTTTTTAAAACTAGTACTCTTTTTCCTTGCTGGGTTTTCCCAAGGGGGTTTTATCCTAGCAAGGTTTTAATGAGGCTTGTTTTATTAAGCCCATTTTCAAGGAGGTATTAGGTGGGTAGTTTCTCCATTTCTAGGGTCTTCGATTTTGTTTATGTTTGTGTTTGCTTATTTTTTCTTTTTTTTCTCCTCTCTTCTTTCACTTTGTATTGGGTTGAAGTACCCCTTGTACTTCTATTCAATATATTTCTCATTGCCTATCAAAAAAAAAAAATTGGAGCTCTGATACCATGTTAGAAATCACATGGATTTCTTCAATGGGATCCCAAACATAACAAAAGGGAGAATAGGAAAATTGATTCCAATATTCATTCATTATTAAAATTGATAATGGAAAAATACAATGAGTATGCTATTTATAGCATAATTGCCTAACTAACTATTAACTATTTACAATGTGGTCCTCATACTATCCCTACTCACTAAATGTGATCCTTGTATTTTAATATAGTTAAATGGAAAAAAAAAAATGTTTGGTTGTGAGCAAAATACCCTTATTGTGCGTACGGCAAAAACTCAAGAGACTACATACCATATCTATACCACTACCACGATATAGCAAGAGAAATTCTCATATAGTAAGTAAAATTCTCATCTCTTTTTAGTCATAAAAAAAGATGGTTAGAATTAAATTCTCATAGATTTAAGACCTTTGGAAGAGTTTTTTAATTTTTTGTTTATCTTTGACAGGTGACACAACATTTGTAAAAAGAATGTTTTAAACATAGTTTTAAAACTCGGCTCGGACCGGCCGGTCCGACCTGTTGAACCGGAACTCGGTGGTCCGAGCCGCACAACGGATCGGATATGCTATCGAACCGGTGTGAACCGGATGGCTCGGCCGAGTTTTTAAAAATGCCTTGGAGTGGGTTCGAATACACTCCTTGAATGCTAAACAACGTTAGTCTCACCACTAGACTAGGTAACTGAATTGGTGATATCAATATAATTTATTGTATATATACATAAAATATAATCACCACAAAATGGGGCCCATAAAATCCTTATAAATTGTTGTTCATCAATAATTAAAACCAGAATCCCAAGGTGATAATAATTATTTGTGTCATTTATTTTAATATATATCTTATTTAACAATAATTTAAAATAAGTTATTGTGCTTTTTATTATGATTAAAGTGTAGAACCTATGTTTTATGATATTTTTAACTTATTTGTAATATTTTGTGGTAGTAAAACCTTTCTTATTGGTTAGTTAATTAGGTATTTGTGTCATGGTAATAATTATAAATTTAGAAAATGAAGTTATTAATTGGTTTTATTAACTAATATTATTAATTTTTAAAATTTTATAAAATACACCGAGTCAAGCAATCGAACTAGTGACTCACTGGTCCGACCAGTGACTCATTGACTCAGTACCTCGACCGAGTCGATGACCGAGCCGAGTTTTAAAACACTGGTTTTAAAAGTGTTTTTACAATAAAAAACTATCACTAGAATACAAACGAACAACTATAAGATATAAGATATGATGTCATACTGTAAAAATTGATATTTTACCAATGATCCGGAGAGGGATGAAAGATCATAAAATGTGTTATCTTAAAACATATTGTACAATTTTAAAAAAATATATAGATGTGTATTTACTCTTTTAATTTACTTTTTTGAAGACAAAAACAAAAACAAAAGAACTCTCCTATCATAACTCTCCAATCATAAGTGGGAATAATAAACAAAGTAGGAACTAGGAAGATGGGTCTCCCAAAACAGAAGTTATATATGTTGTGTATGAGCCAACTTAACCAGTTTATACACGATCCATGTGAAGAAGATGAAGGATCAAAGCTATCGCTTCACTACAAAGTGAAATTTCATAAACCATAATTATGGAGGTCTAACAATTAAACTCACATCAATGGTAGATCCTTTCACAAAGAATTGGGGGAAGTGTTCCAGAAGATTTTAATACTTACTTAACACTGTATATATATTTTTTTTGATAGGCATGCAAATATTAGTGGTTAGTTGTTAGTAAGTTAGAAAATCCCTTCAAATTTCTCTTCCAGGATTCGAACCCTGGACCTTCCCCTCCCCAACCCTTATGTCCCCTAGCTCTTACCACTTGAGCTAACCCTCAGGGATCTTAACACTGTATATATAAAATGTATTAATCTCGCATAAGTGCTTAATATAACTAAATGAATCCCCCCACAAAACTTGTAAATTTTTAAGATTACATGTTTATTTATATGCGTATGTATACATTGCCTCCACAAATTTAATATTTTGAATTCGCCCCTAACTCACATCTAATGTTTCTAAACCCTTTCCGCTAACAAAGTGAAAGACCTTGTTTTATGGCCATAATATCCACTAAGAGAGAATCTCATACCCAATTGAGAAGCAAACCCGAAGAATCGGGATTTATGAGTGTCCCTCACAACTCCCTTAATTGAGCACACATACCTGATAAATAAAAAGTACTTACCATCTATATTCTCAATTTAACTAAATAATCCGAAGGAGGGGACCAATATTATTAGCAAAATATATATGATATGATACTATACTTTTTTTTTTGAAACTGATATGATACTATACTTAACAAGTAAGTATAAAATATTAACAAAATTTAAGAAAAAATTAAATGCTCATTTTGTTGATATTTAATTTGTTACGCTAATGCTAAGTTTACATTTCATAATAACTATGGAAAAAAATAGCAGAAACTTAGAATAGAGAGATAGAAGCGAGAGCTAGTGTTGAAGCTGCGCCCCCTTGTGATCGTGTGATCGATCTTCTCGAACCTCACTGATTCCGCCGCGAAACCCTAGAAATGGAGGACGACGGTTACCGCCGCATGTCAAGCCGAACCCGGAAAATGGCGTCCAAAATGACCGCCGCACTTGCCAGCTCCGACAACCGCGCCCAGGTATCTATTATCTCAACCACGCTCCTTTTTTTTTCTAAATTTTTGTTTTTGTAAAATTAAAATTTTCGATTTTTTTTTTTTAATTTAGGCGGCACTGGCTCGATTGGATGCATTGGAGAATGACAATGCTGGATTTGAAGTTCCAGATCCCAATAATGACGATGATGAAGCTTCTCTTGATGATGAAGATGGGTATATGCAGAAAAAACAGTCTAGAGGTACCAAAAGGAAAACCAGGCAAGCAAAAGCACTTGAAGCTAGGAAGGCTCCAAGAACTTTTCTTGAGCTCTTACATGAGGTGAGTCATTTAACTAACTCAGAAGAGTGAATGGTCAAATTAGTCCCTGAAAGTCTAGTTCGTCCCTAGACTCTGGTTGTGTAAAATGTCTGTCAAGTTAGTCCTGATAGTGATAAAACATTGGTCAAGTTAGTATATGTGCCGACATTTTACACAATCAGGGACTGCGGGAAGTATTTCTTTTTCTAGGGACGAATTTGTCAGCGTCCAACACTTTCTTGGACCAATTTAACCATTCACTCTACACTAGTCATATAACTCTTTCCTTTGTTATGTTTTTCCCCTTTTTTGAATAATTTGCTTACAAATGCAGGCAAATTTAGAATCATTGCCTTCACATGTTCCCAGCTACTGGAAAGCAGCAGTTGGACCTCCAAGCTCAACTTCGCGCCGCCATTTTTGTACCGTGTGTGGTTTTTCTGCCAATTACACTTGTGTGAGATGTGGTATGCGCTTTTGTTCCCATAAATGTCAAAATGTGCACAACGATACCCGTTGCTTGAAATTTGTAGCATGATACATGTAATGTGATGCCACATTTTGAGTCTAGCTCAGTGTTGGACACATTTAGTGTAAGTTGTCATATATCAGTGTTCACTAGCATTTTGTAAAAAGCAAGTTCTTTTAGCCTTATGAGACTAGTTTTTCAATTATTCAGTGACCGGGTGTTAGCCAAAAACTGTATATTCTCACCCTTTTTTTGAGCCTGCTAATCTAGGTTACCATGTTAAAGATGTCATAAGCTGCAATGTACTGATGCTATTTTTCAGAAGATCGTCTTTATTATGCTAAAAGGATTGTTCTGTTCTTATATTGGAGATCGTCACTTGTTTTATTGTTTATGTGCTTGTATGCATCACTTAGATTAGACCGGCTCCATGGAAACTTATTTCCTAAAGCTTGCCGGATAAGTGTTTCTATTACCTTGTTGATTATATAGCACTTGTTGATGACAAACCATAGCACTTGTTGATTACATAGGCAATTCTGTTAAAGAGGTTTTATTACGATTTTGCTTGTTTGACTTAGATGTGTCTATAACCAACCAGGATCCTGATCCTTAAGAGATAAGTACAGTATCCCGTCATACCATTCACCTGCACCATAACCACAGCACGATGGTTATGACACAAATATTGTTAGAAACCTGAGTGATGAAGCAGGCCTTGATGATAGCAAGGATGTGGGCCTTGATGTGAACAATAAGAAGCCCAAGGTTTGGAGAGTTTACAAGAGGAAGCGTGGGAAGGTTCTACAAGAGACTGAGCTGGCAGATATTTGAGGAAGAGAATATTAAGTTAGTTATGATATAAGGGGGAGAGAGTAGAGTGAGGAAGGATCATCATTGATCTTTATTTTCTGTTATAGAGAGAGAACTAGACTCACTAGTGAGAGGGAAGCCGTAGTGCTTTTTGGGGTTGATAATAGCCTTTATCAACACTTTTCTATTCTCTGTTATCTCTGCAATTCCTTTTCTGTTAATACAATTGCAGTTTGTTCCATTCTTCTCTCTGAGTATCATCTTGTTGTTTCATCTAACCTAACAAATATGAAAAGCTCATTAGCTTCTCAAGTGCTCACTAGTGAGTAGTGACTAGTGTGGAAAGGTTTGATCAACGTGCAAGGAGATTGTGGAAGTGAGTTGAGCAGATTAAAAACACGAGATTGTTTTAGAGATAAAGTGATACACCTTAGAACATGGGGTAAGGTTTGATCACAGTGCAAGGAGATTATGGAAGTTAGTTGAGCAGATTAAGAATACACGATTGTTTTAGAGATAAAATGATTATACCTAGAACGATGGGAGATTCTCTTTTTGATGATGAGAACTCCATAATTAGTGGCTCTTATGAGGAAGCCACTGTGAGCATGCTACCATAGTTTCTCTTCCAGGTTTATTAATTGTAAATTGGTATGTGTAACTTCCCCTTTGTTGGATGGTACAGTCACATAATTAATTAGGTCCATCTGCGCATGGATTTCTCAGCATCTTTAACCCATGCCTAATAAACAGGACACATGATCAGATTGTGAGAAAGAAGAATTTCATCTGCACTAGTTATTAACCCATGCGATGCACAGAGACTAAATCATTGATTTCATAAAAAAATTGTATCAAATATAACACAAAATATAACTACGATTATTTATGTAGTCAAAATGAGCATTCCATCAACTAACTATATATATATGTGTGTGTGTATGTTGTGATAAAATTAAACAGTAGTTCAAATTCATATGATAAGGTAGACACTCAACATTCCAAATGAGTAACGGGGAGAAACACTGAAGGACCCCAGTGCAGTGCTTTTAAGTAAGTTGGAGCTTGCCATAGTTCTTTATCCATGTGATGAGTCTATAATTAGTTTATATTCATATGATCAATTAATTGCGTTTTTCACACAAAGATAAAATAGTACAAATTAATTGTTTGTTTTCAACTATGCACATTAGTGAAAGTGTACAATATATATTTTCTTTGGTTTCTCTTCTGGTCTCTTCCTTCTACTGCTCTCTAGTGTACAATATATATTGAATGTCTTGTGTGTAAACATATTCTCTCTTAGATGACTCTTATTTTCATGTTTCAGCTCATGACATGCATCACAATCTTTTTCCTCCACAGAACCTCTCTCTTCCTTGCTGCTTTGTATTTCATTAAAGCTGCTCAGTTTCTTCTTCTGATGTTTATTCCTTCTCCTTCAATTCCACTTGCTCTTTGTTCATTTTTCCTAGGCCTTAAAAAAACAAAAAATTAACGACCACTCTTGTATGTTGCCATTTGGCAATAGCATGTTGATCGAAGCCGGGCGGTGGGGAAAATGATCATCAACTACTGTCATTGGGATAAGCTGTTAAACAAAAAGTAACCTTAACCGTGCTTAATTTTAGTAAAATTATAAGAGCAAAATGAGGAAGAAACTCATCCCAATGTTTGAGTCCCCCTGCAGAGTGCAACAGAGTCAATTGTCCAAATGAGTTTAGCATTAGCAGCAGGCCGTTCAGCATCATTGTCCACATAGTCTACCTCCATCTCATTAAAATCGAAGATCTGTATGTAATAGTGGGTGTATCCAACATGATGGTGTGTCCAACATGATGAAAGTAGATGAGAACTGGTGTGTTAGACGAATTTCATCAAATGCTTCTTCAAATCTAACCTTGTTTTGACGAGTCCTAACTTGGCAACTGAATACATTCCCAACAGGATCAACCAAGGCAGCCACTGCATAAGTAGGTGTCAAATAACCACTTATCCCAAAAGCTTAAGTTGTTGGGTAAGGGTCACATCAATGGTTTTATATTATATTCTAACACGCCCCCTCACGCAAGAGTCTTTTTGGGCTTGAAGCGTGGATAAATGCACAGGCCCACCTACCATGTGCTTAATTAAATTCCACTTTTTAATTAGAAAGTGAGGGGAGCAAGGATCGAACTCTAGACCTCTCGGCCATAGATGCTCTGATACTGATAGAAACCAGAAAATTAGCAGTAGTTTATTGATAGAACCCTAATTCCCAATTGGGGATTAGGGGAAAGATACATGAGAGAGATGCCAAACACCCTCTCTAACCCTAAAAAGAGAACCACTTCTCTCTCTAAACCCAATTCTTAACTGAATACAAAGATAACCTAATGCTCTCTAATCACACTTATTTATAGAAAACATGCCTCTTAACCCTCTAACTAACTAACAAACTACTGACCCCACTTAACCACTAACAAGCTAACCCCAGTTACCTATCAATACTCCCCCCCTGAAAATTCACCTTGTCCTCAAGGTGAAGGACTGAATACAAGCAACAAAATGAACAGCTATTCCACAGATCAAAAGGTGACAATCAAAGCAGCTTCCGCCTGGATCCCATGGCTGAAAGCACAAAATCCAAGCATAGTAAATGTTGGGAAACATCTTCCCTGGGCTGCTGTAGCAAGAAAAATAAGCCATGAATGCACTGATAAGCTTCTTCCTTGAGCTTCTAATATGAATTATGTCTTTGTCCCCTTGCTGGAAGAACATGTGGCAGAAGTTCCAGCTGGAGCAGACAGGTTGAGGCAGCAAGGTAGTGGCATCTTGAAATGGCAATTCAGATATGAATGAATTGACGGGTATGTTTTCATAACAAACCAACAAGTTCTGAAGGAGTCCAAGCCACCCCAAAGTATATAACTCAGCACTTTGAGAACCCAAGCTGTAAAAACCAGCAGCTAACTCAGCTGAATCCATGCCCATTTCATACACAGCTCTAAGTTCTACCACTTGAGCCCTCCTTCTAATTTGGGCATGACCCTCCTTTAGCATAGCATCACCCTCAACAATAGTGAAAACCTGAATATAGGGATCTAATGAATGCCAAATTATCAAGGGTACACTAGTGTGATCAAGGTGGCAAAGGAGCAATATGATATTGGAAGATTGCTGGTTCCTATCCTTCATTTTAATCACTGTCATTACTTTAGCCATGTCTTGGGTACAACTAGCATAATCCCCCCATTTCCATGCCATTGTGGCTGTGACAATTGACTCCACATCATAGTTCCCTAGATTACTGAATAGTTGATACTTGAACTCAGCAGGGAAATAACCACAAGGCGTATAAATCTCATTATCAACTCTTTGGACCAAGAACTCAAGTTTACCCCAATATTCTATACTCCACAAAATGACAACATAGAAGTATAATTTTGACAAAGCAACACTACCTTCTGCATTGCCCACATTTGTAGTCAACATTCCAGCAAAAACTTGAAGGTCACCAAAATCTCCCACCCTTGGCATGTGCAATTTCCCTTGTGACTTTGTGAAATGATTTTTGCTTCCCCACTGCCTCAAGTGAATGGGTAAATTGGGTTTTATCCCAACAGCAGAAAAGTTGGCCCAACAAGCCAAATTATCTCCACCATTCTGTTGTAAGGCCCAGATCTTTCCCTTTGTAAGCTGACAAGAATTTTGGGCTGGGCTCCTTTGGTCAAATGGTTGACCCAAAAATGTAAGTCCATCTTTCTCTGCTGCCCCCATGCTCTGCGTTTCAGATGTCTCTGACCTCCATTCTCTGAGCACGAGAACTCTCATCTCACCACCACTCGATACAAGCTGCGGCGCCAAGTCAAAGCCGCCGCCACCCCACACGTCCGGCGGTTCTTCCGGTGACCAATTCGCCTCTTCCTGCCTGCAAGGATGCCGGTTCAACAACTCAATCCTCCCAAATAACAACCCTCCCGCATGCAACACTCTCACCATGATGTGCGGCGGTTTCGGTGGCGGCCGTTGAAACGATTGCATCTTCTGTGGTTGCCGGAGCTCCGCCGCTGGCGGCACCTTGGCCCTTCCACTTGTCAGCGCAGATGGCGGTTGGTGATTGCGTTTCTCCATCACATTCGGTAGTTGATGGGTCTCTCGTCGTCGACTCCATCGGTGTCCAATCATCTTCCCCACACCTCTTCTTTCATCCATTGCTTCAAGATTGAATTGGTGCACCCTGGATTTCAGCGATTCCTTCCCCCTTCGATCCACCGCCACTCCCTGCATCTGAAATGATAATTCTTTCTTCATCTCCATGTGCGACTGTGGTTGTGTCAGAGATTCTTGACCCAAAATGTTGCTGTTTGCGTTCTTGGAAGCTTCATTCTTGCTTCCGATTTCTGTTTCTCCTTTCTGCTGGAACAATACAACCTCTGCGATCTCTTCCTCTTGCGACGCCTCCGCCTTGGTTGATGCTCGCTCTTCCTCCGCTGTCGACTCCGTTACTCTCAGCGACACCTCTACTGCTGCTTGCTCAGCTGCAATTTCCGCCTCCGTTTTCACTGACTCGGCCTCAGATTCGCTCTGCGATGCCTCTGCTTCTCTCCTTTCTTGTTCCCTCTGTTTTCTCCTCTCTTCAAGCTCTCGCAATCTATTCTCCAATCTTGAGATTTCCTTCTCAAGATCAGGGTTTGCAACGAATTGCACCCCCAATTTCTTCACAACTGCTGCAAGAAATGACTCGTTCTTCGCTGTCATGGCTTCAAGCGACTCCATTCTCGCCATGATCTCTTCCATAGCGCAACAAAGAATTTGTGGTTCAGGCACCAGATCGGTGCTCTGATACCAATGATAGAAACCAGAAAATTAGCAGTAGTTTATTGATAGAACCCTAATTCCCAATTGGGGATTAGGGGAAAGATACATGAGAGAGATGCCAAACACCCTCTCTAACCCTAAAAAGAGAACCACTTCTCTCTCTAAACCCAATTCTTAACTGAATACAAAGATAACCTAATGCTCTCTAATCACACTTATTTATAGAAAACATGCCTCTTAACCCTCTAACTAACTAACAAACTACTGACCCCACTTAACCACTAACAAGCTAACCCCAGTTACCTATCAGATACCATGTCAAATAACCACTTATCCCAAAAGCTTAAGCTGTTGGGTAAGGGCCACATCAATGATTTTATATTATATTCTAACAGTAGGCCTGGTGAGAATCTGCATACCATCTTGGCAGATTGACATAATCCTAAAAATATAAATTCACATACAGATTCAAACTCACATTATCGATCATTGAAGGATGAAAGTCAGACAAACTTAATTAAAACAGAAAAATATATACACAGTCCACATAGAGGGGCTTATTAAACGATTCACTATCTGTTAAATAAAAACTAGAAGCTTGATACTTCTGTAGTTCTGTTACATGAAAAGAAACCAGAAACAGAAGATAAACGAAAAAGATGAAGAGGAACATGTTGGGTTGTGGATTGATTGGAAGATGAAGAGGAACTAGCTTTGCTTGTTTAAAAATATTATTTCCCTATTTTCTATGATTTTTTCGATTTTCAATTGCTTTTTTTAAAAAACACTATTTTATGTGAGAGTGACATGTGGAATTATTTCCAAAATTAGAAAGATTAAAGAGGTGTGTGGAAGAAGCCATTTCATGAGAAAGTGCCACTAGTCCAAACTTTCCTTTAACGTTAATTCTCCTTTCAAATAATTACTAGTGTTTTTACCCCGTGCGCTGCACGGTGAATATTGTTCTTTGAATAAGCAAAGAACATTGAGTGTACCCATCTTGGTCAAGTTCAATAGTTATTATTTTCTGTTTTGTACCATATTTCTCAAACTCTTGTTCTCCACTTGCTCCAGTGAGAATTCTAATTACATTTGGTCAAAGACAAATAAAAATGTAAGGAAAAAATTAAGGACTATTGTTCAAAAAATCAAAAGGCTACAGAAGGGTTTATACATATAAGAAATGACGTATCAATGTCCTTATACATTAGTCACAAAGTGGAACGAAAGAGTATGGGATTAAGTTGATAGCCTTGTTAGGAACCAATCGTACAGAAGTATGAATATCAAAGTTGATCTTGAATGGATGCGAGGTTGGACGAAAATCACGACCGCTTTCACCAACACCAAAGAATGAAATCTAATATACACGTCATTTACTTAGCAAACACTAAAATCGATAAATCAGAGTCTTCCTAACTGAAGCATGAATCTTACAACCTTCGAATTTTTAAAGTAAAAAAGATAAGAGATTTACCAACCATAAAAAATGATATTAAAACAGGGTGAGTAATTAAAAAAAGGCTAAAAAGCATTTTTGGCCCCTGATGTTTCAAGTTTGTGCAAATTCTGCCCCTATCTATTTTTGTCGATGTTTCTACCCCTCATGTTTTCAAACAGTGCATCGTCTACCCCTCACGGAGGGGTAGACGATGCACTGTTTGAAAACATGAGGGGTAGACGATGCACTGTTTGAAAACATGAGGGGTAGAAACATCGACAAAAATAGAGTAGGGGCAGAATTTGCACAAACTTGAAACATCAGGGGCCAAAAGTGCATTTTAGCCTTAAAAAAATGTTATACCTTGTCATCCATAAGAACCATGCCCATAGAAAAGGGGAGCTTCGAACCATATAAGCTCGGACTTAGCCATAAACGATTGACTTTTGCAACAATATTCCAGTTCTCTTTGGAGGCATCGATTTTGGCGAGATCGTCGATTCTGGCAGCCATCAGAACAAAGGTTAATTTCAAAGATATCAAGTGGAAAATGGATGGAATGATATGTAATATTTGATGTTCCATTTGGCTAAAAATTATCTATACACATATGATTTGTCATATTTGATGTTTGATTGTTTCCAAGTTCAAATAATTTTGAAAAACTCGCATAAAATTTTGCTAAATATTTGACTGGAAAAAACGAAATAATTCCTGCATTAAAATGTAATCAATTGTTTTAAATGAGGTTTTTAAAAAGAGAACGAATTTCACTTTTATTCCATATAGCATTTATTAGATCTTTTATGAGTTGACTACAAATTACTATAATTAAGTTGTTTATGTAAGGAAATTGATGGAAATTAAAAATTAATTTTGAATAGTAATTTCCTTAAATAGATAGCAAATGAATTTAACAAGTAATTAATTATTTAAAACGTTTTTTTTTCATTTCAAAAAAGGAAATTATTTCAAAACATATTTGCACTGATTCACGTCATTAATTAATTTATATAAGGAAATTGAAGGAATTATGAATTAATTTCGAATATAATTTCCTAAAATAAATAATCAATGAATTAAAATTTAATTAATTATTTTACATGGGATTTTAAAAAAACGATTATAGCAATAATTGACTGGAAAAAGGAAATAATTACTGCATTAAAATGTAATTAATTATTTTAAATGGGGTTTTTAAAAAGAAAATGTATACAACTTTTATTCCATATAGCATTTATTAGATCTTGTATGAGTTGACTACAAATTACTATAATTAAGTTGTTTATGTAAGGAAATTGAAGGAAATTAAAAATTAATTTCGAATAGTAATTTTCTTAAATAGATAGCTTTTGAATTTAATAAGTATTTAATTATTATTTTTTTCCATTATAAAAATGGAAATTACTTTAAATCAAAGAAAACTCGATTCATGCCATTAATTTATTTACATAAGGAATTTGAAGGAATTAATCAATGAATTTCGAATAATAATTTCCTTAAACAAATTGTCAATGCATTAAAATGTAATAAATTATTGGCTTAAATACTCTAGAGGTCCCTGAAATTGTCTGTCGTACGAAAATAAGTCCCTGAAATTTTTTTTCCCGATTCTGAATCCCTGAAAAATGTTTTTTAATCAGAATAAGTCCCTACTTGTGTTTCCAGCCTATGCGGCACAATTTTTGCTGAGTCATTTATTCCACGTGGCTTTTCTATTTTTTTAAATACACATGGATTAAAAAAATAAAATTAAACATTTAAATTTAAAATTAAAATATTTTTAGGGATTTAGGGTTAATTAGATTTAGGGATTTATGGTTAATTAGATTTAGGGTTAATTAGGTTAATAAAAATTTAATTTTAAATTATACATTTTACTTTAAAATTTAAATCTACTAGGGATTTCGGGTTAATTAGATTTAGGGTTAATTAGGTTAACAAGATTTTAATTTTAAATTTAAAAATTAAAAATTAAAAATTAAAAATTAAAAATTAAAAATTAAAAATTAAAAATTAAAAATTAAAAATTAAAAATTAAAAATTAAAAATTAAAAATTAAAAATTAAATATTTTTAGGGATTTAGGGTTAATTAGATTAATGGTTAATTAGGTTAATAAGATTTTAATTTTAAATGTTTAATTTTATTTTTTTAATCCATGTGTATTTGAAAAAAATAGAAAAGTCACGTGGAATAAATGAATCAGCAAAAATTGAGCCACATAGACTGAAAACACGAGTATGGACTTATTCTGATTTATAATTTTTTTACAGGGATTCGGAATCGAAAAAAAAAGTCAGGGACTTATTTCCGTACAACAGACAATTTCAGGGATCTCCAGAGTATTTAAACCTAAATTATTTCAAATAGGATTTAAAAAAACACGAATATAGGATTTAATGTCTTTTATGAGTGCAAATACAAATTAATATAATTAAGTGATTTATATAAGGAATTTGAAGGGAATAAATAACTAATTTCGAAGGGTAATTTTCTTAAATAGATAGCTAATGAATTTAATAAGTAATTAATTATTTAAAACGTTTTTTTTTCATTTTAAAAAAAGGAAATTATTTCAAAACATATATTTGCACTGATTCACGTCATTAATTAATTTATATAAGGAAATTGAAGGAATTAATGAATTAATTTCGAATATTAATTTCCTAAAATAAATAATCAATGAACTAAAAATTAATTAATTATTTTACATGAGGTTTTAAAAAAAAAGATTATAGCAATAATTGACTGGAAAAACGAAATAATTACTGCATTAAAATGTAATTAATTGTTTTTAATGAGGCTTTTAAAAAGAAAATGAATACAACTTTTATTCCATATAGCATTTATTAGATCTTTTATGAGTTGACTACAAATTACTATAATTAAGTTGTTTATGTAAGGAAATTGAAGGAAATTAAAAATTAATTTCGAATAGTAATTTTCTTAAATAGATAGCTTTTGAATTTAATAAGTATTTAATTTTTAAATTTTTTTTCCATTAAAAAAATGGAAATTACTTTAAATCATCAATGAACTAAAATTTAATTAATTATTTTACATGAGGTTTTAAAAAAAACCATTATAGCAATAATTGACTGGAAAAACTAAATAATTACTGCATTAAAATGTAATTAATTGTTTTAAATGATGCTTTTAAAAAGAAAATGAATACAACTTTTATTCCATATAGCATTTATTAGATCTTTTATGAGTTGACTACAAATTACTATAGTTAAGTTGTTTATGTAAGAAAAATGAAAGAAATTAAAAATTAATTTCGAATAGTAATTTCCTTAAATGGATAGCTTTTGAATTTAATAAGTAATTAATTTTTTAAAATGTTTTTTTTTCCATTCTAAAAATTGAAATCATTTTAAATCAAAGAAATGATGCAAAACCATCAGCTTTATTCATTGATTTTCCACACACGTAAATTATGTATTTTAAGAATATATGTCGTTGATGCTCTGAAATGATGGAAATTAATAAAAAATGTTTGTTAGTATATAAAATTACACAACCTCAATATATATCTTGTATTTCAAAACAGAGACTCGTTCATTATAGGGAAAAATTGTAAACACATGTAGAATGAAAGATTTGAATCCATCTAAAATAATAACATATAATCATAAAAGAAGCAATTGTAAATATAAACCGTAATTTATTAATAAACCTTGAAAACTAATATGCAAAACATAAATGCAAACACTTTTCGTTTCCTGGTATCGAAAACAAAAATAAATGTCAAAACTAACTTGAAATGTAAAAAGCAATGTTCTAAAAACCGGACCGGCCGGTCCAACCGGTTCGACCGGGAACCGGACCTAGTGCCTGTCCGGAACACCTCTAAAACCGGCTGTGCAGAGAACCGTAAATGAACCGTGAAAACCGGACTTAAACCGGTCGAACCGGTAAAAACCGCGGGTTGGCCGGTTTTTTCGGTTATGTTAAAGTAAGCTAAAACTACGTCGTTTCGGAGTAAATTTGGCACAACCTATTTGTTTCAGCCCCAAACGACGTGGTTTAGATTATGATTTTCGAAAAAAAAAACCAAAAAAGTAGAAAATAGAAATGCAGAGTTTGAAGTTTGGGGGCTCAAAGTTGCTGAAAGTGTATCTTCCACAGTTCCACGTTCATCTTGCACCATTGCTAGAATCCTAATTTGGTGAACTAACATGGTGGGGGTGGTGTTAGATCTGATGCTCCATTTGAAGAACGATCTCACTTGTACAAAGAAATAAATCAGAATCGATGATGTGGTCATGTGGAGTATATGATAGAAGATGATGAACCAGTAAAGAGAGAAAGAGATGGTAGTGTGCAATGGTTGACGGCCAAGGAACCAACAGCAAAAAAAAATTATAGGGTTTGATAGAAGATGACTTTTTATTTAAAGATTTAAGTGGGCTCCAACATCTCTTTTTGCTTAATGGGCTTTAAACTTTAACCTTTAATTTACTTTCTTATATATATTCATATTCGTATATATGTATTTCAAAACTCTTCAAAATAACCGTATCATTTTTTAAAAAAGTTATAATATTTTCTAAAAAGTTAAAATTAATGTTACACTACTTTTTTTTTTTAACAATGCAACACTACTTTTTTTTTTGAAACTAACAATGCTACACTACTTACTGTTTATATATGTAATTAAAATATGTATTTTAAAATAATGCTCTCTTTCAATAATATTATGTAATTTTTGAAATTTATATATAAGTAGGTATATTTAATTAATATTTACTTTTAAGGTTCGACCTCGGTTCAACCCCGGTTCGACCTTTAAACCTTCAACCAGTGCCTCGACCGGTTCGATGGCCGGTCCGGTTTTCAGAACATTGGTAAAAAGCAGTAGCAAAAGAGAGATGATTTATCATCAATCTTTATTCTTATTCTACTTGGATAACAAATATGAGAACCATGAACGGAAAACTTATTTCTCCTCCTTAACAAATCTTTATTCTTGTTCTACTTGGATAACAAATTTATCATCACTTTCTATTCATCATATCTTCTCATTCTTGACAACTTTCAAAAGCTTATTTCTCCTCCTTAACAACTTTCAATACATTTTGTTGGCAATCATCAACTACAATTGAAAAAGACAACAACTCAGTTGGTAAACCTGATGAAATCGATTTAAAGAACTTGATCTAAGTTTCTCCCTTTCTTTTATATAAGCCTCGACCACGAAAACTTATTCATTCTTTCGGATGTAAACCATAAAACTTAATTGTCATAAAAGACAATAACGTTGACCGTTGACCGTTTTACCAACCAAAATTTAAAAGCCTTAAAGTAGCTTCTAACGGTGGAAATCAAAAAGGCTATGAAACTGAAAGAATAGTTTTAAAACACAATAAAGTTCTTTGACACATGATGACATAAATGGAAAAACGGAAAAAAAAAAGATTTGAATGGAAACTTATATGCCATTATTCTTTCAATTTTAACTACATAAATAATCTTATCTTAATTATATTTTGTGTTACATTTGAGAATATCGGGGTTTACCAACGATTATTGGTAAGTCAAAAACATAAATTTTTTATTTTGTTAAAGAGAGTTTGGAAAAAGTTGAAAGGTTGGAAGGAAAAATCACTTTCCAGAGCTGGAAGAGAAATTCTTATTAAATCTATTGCACAGGCTATTCCTTCTTATGTTATGTCCTGTTTTATTTTGCCTGGTGGTATTTGTGCAAATATTGACAGAATTATTGCTCGCTTCATTTGGGACGGAGATGTTACTAGGAGAGGCCTTCATTGGACGAGACGGGCTAATCTTTGCAAAAATAAATGTGACGGAGGTCTTGGTTTTAGAGATTTCAGAGCTTTCAATGAGGCTTTGGTGGCTAAGAACTGGTGGAGGATTTATATGTTCCCTGAGTCTCTTATGGGGAGAGTTTTTAAGGCGATTTATTTCCCTTCTAGTTCGATCTTAGTGGCGAAAAAAGGGTATAGACCAAGCATAGGTCTAGCATTTTGAAGGCAGGTGGAAAGATTGAGGGGGGTTTGAGGTGGGGGGGGGTGGGGGATGGTTCCCACATCAATTTGCTCCAAGATAAGTGGCTTCCAGATGGATCATCTTTGGTGTACATGCATGAGGCCATTGCAGAACTGAGATTGGAGAAAGTGTCGGACATACTGGTTAATGGGCGTTCGAACTTAGAGCTTTTAGAGGAGGTTTTTAGTCCTTCCATAGTGCAAATTTTTTTTGCCATTCCACTTTCCAATCAAGGTAATACTGATGCTCTTTTGTTGGTATGATACCACTGATGGTGTTTATGTGTGCAAATCAAGATATGAATTTATCAGGGATATGGTGCTCCGTGAGGAGGCGTCGTCCTCTTCCGTGCCACTCTTGCATGCTAATCTTTGGTGGAAGTTTTGGGCTAGCCCAGCTCTTCCTCGATGTAAGGAGTTGGCTTGGAGAGCGGTTCAAGGTTTCATTCTGGTAAGAGGTGCGTTAGCAAGGAGAGGGATGCTTCAAGACCCTTGTTGTATTTTCTGTGAAGCCGAGGTGGAGACATGTGAACATGTTTTTCTCAAGTGCCCAGCTGTGGAAAGAGTTTGGTTTGCCTCTAAATTGGCAATAAGGATGGAGAATTTCACTTCCATGGTTGATTTCATGGTGGCGGTATTGCATGAAGATGAACCTGAGTTCACGGCTGTTGTTCAAACTCTCTTATATGCGACATGGGAAGCTAGAAATTCCATGGTATTTAGAGGTAGACGGTTGGACGTGAGGGAGGTGCTTCGAAGTTTCTCTACACTTAATCCTAGGGACGTCGAGCAACACAATCAGCGTACGGTTGAGGGAGCTCCCGCAGCAACATGGAAATGACCAGCTGCTGGTTTAATCAAGGTTAATGTGGATGCCTCTATAAAGGATGGTGTGTGTGGTTATGGCATGGTGGCTCAAGATTCAAATGGAGAGGTTTTGGGAGCAGGTGTGTTTTACCCAGTTAATTTTATTTCCCCTTTTCTTGGAGAAGCTTCAAGTCTCTGTTGGGCGATGCAATTGACTGTGGATTTTGGCTTCCGTTCGGTGTGCTTTGATACGGATTGTCTTCAGCTCTTTACGTGGTGGAAGAAAGGGGCAACTTATTGTTCTAGCAATTATGTTGCACACTTTTTAGCAAGGAACCATGGCGAGAAGGTGAAGCAGAGAGAGGGGAAAGCGCCGCAAGCGGCGAAGCAATCTTGACAGGCTCCGTAAAAATCACGTGGAACTTATGATTATCGTCGTCCTTGGCAGCAGAAATATAACGCGCCACGACGGGAAGATTTATCTTCGTCTCGTGCTTAACACCAACTTGGCGAGCATTTATCGCGAAATTAAAGATACCAGTATGATTGGTGATCCAGAGATGCCTACGCGCCCACCGAGGAATGTAGACATGAATTAGTGGTGTGAGTACCATCGTGCAGTTAGGCATGACACAAATTGAGAAGTTGATTAAGGAAGGGCACTACGGCAAGTGTGTGAAGCGGAATGATCGCCAGGAAGTACTTGAAAGACAGGAAAACCGAGAGACTTTGGCCACAAGAACTATCAGGGTAGAGGAGACGTTCGCCTAGGGCTTAGGGCCACCCTCAGGAACGATCAACACGATCGTTGGAGGATTTGGTGGGGGTGTTGAAACCAATACCAAGTGGAAGAAATATGTTCGGGCCGTAAATTTATTTCAGGAGTTGTCGTTCAGTTTTGACCATCCCGATATCACGTTCACAAAGGGAGATTTTGAAGCCATCAAGCCACACAAGGATGAAACGATAGTGGTCCAATTGCGGGTGAAAAAATTTGACATCAAGCGAGTGCTTTGGGACTAGGGTAGCTCGGCGTACTAAATTTATGGCGATCTTTTGATAAAATTGGACTCAAGGGCAGTGAAGTGTTCATCCTAAAGCTTGTCGGTGCACATCCCTAAACCGAGTCTTACAGGAACCAAACTTTCCAAGGATTAGGAGGCGCAGCTGGAGAATCTGCTAAGCGACAATATGGATTTGTTTGTGTGGACAATTCATGGTGTACCTGGTATAGATCCTAATTTTATATGTCATAAATTAGCCTTAAATCCGAGAATGAACCCCGTTTCGCAAACTCGCCGCAGGATGGGGGATGAGAAAGATAAAGCGGTGCAACAAGAAACCGACAAGCTTTTGGCTAGACAGTTTATCACAGAGATTAAGTATCCCATGTGGTTGGCGAACGTGGTGATGGTGAAGAAGGCAAACGGTAAATGACGAACGTGGTGATGGTGATGGTGAAGAAGGCAAACGGTATAACCAGATTTGCATGCATCGGGCGGATGAAGACAAAACAACTTTCATGACCTCCAGGGTCAATTATTGTTACAGGACAATTCCGTTCAATTTGAAAAATGTAAGAGCAACGTATCAAAGGCTCATGGACAGGGTCTTTGTGGAGTAGATTGGAAAATATATGGAGGTTTATGTCGATGATATGATTGTAAATTCAGTTATTGGCGGGACCATTGCAGAGATTTGGGAGAAGCTTTCGGCGAGATAAAGAAGCACAACATGCGCCTAAATCCAGAGAAGTGTTCATTTGGAATCCAAGGGGAAAGTTCCTTGGGTTCATGATCACTTCACGGGGAATTGAGGTTAATCTTGACAAGTGTAAGGTGATTCAGCAAATGAAGAGTCCAAGCAATGTGAAAGAGGTGCAAAGTTTGACAGGGTGCATCGCCGCTTTATTGAGATTTCTCCCTCATTCTGGCGATAAAGCGACACCATTTTTTAAGTGTTTGAAGAAAACTTCGGCGTTGGAATGGACCACCGAGTGTGAAGTGGCTTTTTCTCGCCAGAAAGAGATGTTATCTACGCCACCGGTCCTCTCAAAGCCTATTCAGAGTGTGTCGTTGCATATGTATTTCGCAGTCAGTACAACAGCTAACAAAGGTATACCAAAACCGTGAAAATTTTGAATTATTGTTAATTTGAATTGTTGTATTTCTCGCAAAATGTATTTGAAGGATAAGGGAAACAGGGATTTGGGCGAGCATGGCGTGAATCCTTTGGCGGAGAAGTTATTGTAACTTGGGAATAGTTCATGCGCGTTGGTCAAAACCGTCAGCCGAGGAACGTTGTACCAAGTGGAAAGTGGCAATGGGTGATTTGCTTGAGAAATCGCCGCCGGTTTAAAGACACTGCGCTCTCATGCTTCAAGCTCGATGTCTTGTGGGCTTGGTGAAAGGCATGTACCCATTGGAGATGGGCTAAGAATTGAAAAGAATCAGGGATCAAAGCATTTTAGACACATTGCGCTCTCATGCTTCAAGTTCGGTGTCCTGTGGACTTGTGGAATGGGCGAGACCCCCTACCCTTTATCGCTCTCATGTAGTGTTTCATGCATTTCCATGCATTTTTTTATCTTTATTTGTGTTTTTGCATCGGTTTGGTAATTTCATTGTTTTATGGAGACCTTTTTCATATTTTAGTATAGTTTTGGGTCTTTTAGCATTTGTCATTTGTTTAGGGTCTCTTGGGTAATTAAATGGTTGGTATTCTTGATATTTTCCCTAGTGAAGGTTTGCAGGTTATAACTGAAGAAGGGGAAAGATCAAGAGGTTTGGGTCATGAAGAGTGCATTGAAGTGAATTGAAGGAGTTTTATGGCGAGCAATTGGCGCTCAAGCGCGGCTTTTGGTGCTCGAGCGCCACCACTTACAGTAGCAAGAGTCTGGCAGCAAAGGCAATTGGCGCTCCAGCGTGGGACATTGGCACTCGAGTGCCAGGAGTTACAATGGTAGTTTGAGGTTTTAGAATCAATTGGTGCTCGAGCGTGGCCTATTGGCGCTCGAGCGCCCAGACTCGTTGTTTTAGAGCTGATGTATATTTTGGTGCTTGTGTGAGGTTTCCAAGGCTTTGTAACTCAGGTTCTTTTTACATTTCTGGTATGGATTCTCTAGCCATGTCTGGCTAGTTACCTTTTGCTTTGGGTTTAAGTGATACTATGAAGTTTTAGTTTTAATTCCTATCTATATGCTTGTGTTCTTGAGTTAGTCTTTGAATCTCATTTCTGATTTTCTTTTTAAGCTTGAGTGCACGCTTGCTTTTTGCTAATCTATAATCAAAACAGAAGTTGTATTGTAGTTTAGGGATCTGTTTTGGGATTTCCCCTTCTATACTTGCTGCTAGGAATAGAGGAAGGGTTGAGGTTTGTTGGCCTGAACATCACATGCTTTATGCTTCAAACAAATGTTAAAGACGCAAGGAATTGTGCTTATCTTTTGGTTTAAAAGAATTATCTATGCGAGGCATCAATAGGTAGTTGCTTAGGCTATAGCATCAAAGAGAGACTCATGAATTCACATGTATAGGATAGGTTTACTAAAATGGATTAGTTGAACGAAAACCCTAGACGTTTTTATCATTGTTGATTTACACATTTTTACCATTGATACTACGACATCGTTTTGTCAGAAACAAACAATTCTAAAACAGAATTTTAGTTGCTTTCTAAACTTGCAAGCTTTAGGCTTAAACCAAGGTCTATCACTCACAATCCCTGTGGATTCGATATTTAAAACCGGACGGATTCTGTGCATTTGCATATTACCCATCAATACCATTAGGATGAATGCTAGGGGTGGTTGTGATGTGTAAGGGAGTTGTGCAGAGAGTGTTAAGATCCAACTAGCCCCATTAGTGATAGGATTAGGGCTCCGTGTAACCTCCTTCTAAAATGAGACTTTATTACCATTGTAAAGGGACTTTTGTCATTCTATCAAACGAATTAGGTTATTACCTCACCCTTGCTCTGATAGAGTTTAGGGCCTATACCCTCCTCAAGTGTTCATTCCATAACAAATAACTTGTATAAGAAATTAGCGAAGTTATTATATTTGCACTATATCTAAATATGGAAAGCTATGGATATTAACTAGTGAGATATTTTTTTTACATAAAAATCTTGAGTGCAATATCATGTCATCATTGTCATGGGATAGTTCAAAGAATCAACACAACTTTTTTCATTACGTGGTCATAATTAACGGCTAGGCACTCTATTTCCCAAAGTATCCTTATAGCCACTACTTTTTTGTAATGTGGACGAGAATTAAAGGTTCAACACTTTTTTTGTCTTGACCAAAGTATCCCCACAACCAGTGACGGTGAGATTAATTTCTTACCTCACGATCAACATACTACACGCTAAGGGACTAATCAAGGAGTTTTTTCCATACACGAGTTGAGACGGTTTAACACTTACAATCAATAGAAGATGAGAAATCAAAGGGCCAGCAGGAAAATAAATAAAAGATGTAACCTAGCACAAATAATAGCAGACATTTACTTCATTAGTTGACTAGTAAAGCTTAATTGTCGTGCATTGGTTGATACCTTTCTTCAACAGAAGTTCTTGTTTAACCACCAATTGATTTGATTAGTTCATCTCTTTCACATAAGGTATTTCACATATTTCTTAATTCTTATGCAGGTTTGATATGGGCCTAAATAATAACGCAGGTTTGATAGGGAATTGGTATTTGTCATATTGATTGCTTACTAACCTTGTTTCTATTTCTAATGACTCCAAAGCAACCATATTCAGTTTCACTGGGTGCATAGCATGGCACCTTCAGAATCAATAGGGATCTGCAAAGATACACTTCACAGATAATACCGTTGCTCTTACCTGCATCTGCTAACCAAAAAGTGCTGTTGGATTGATGACTGAAGAGTCTGATTCTGATCATAATGTTCGTCATAAATATTTTTCAAAACAAGGAAGGAAACCAATTATACAATGCCAAAATTTTTGCTCGGGCAAAGAGACCCGACAACAGCTCAAAAAGGGGGTATTCAATGTACACTCTTCAGAAAATTTTACAAGATGACAAAAAACGCCAATAGTCACCTCGCAACAAACCATATTGAATTCATAGAAGCTTCTGAAATGGTATTCTGTAAAGCCGTTTGTCAAGCTGAAATAAAACTTCAGCAACAGCAAATGGTATAATCTCTTCAAAGTTGAGCAAGCTGCTGTTTCACAGATTGTAATAACTTCAATTTTGACTCGCAGATGGCAGAAAATTCTGTCAACACTTTAAGCTTCCCGGTGATCATTTTCCTGGCAACATCAGCAGGACTCCAAGACTTGAGTGATTGGGAGATGCGATCACCGAGTTCCTCATCATTCATAGAGGAAATGAAAGTTTCTAAAATGTGAAAGACCTTCCCTGGCCCATCACTTTGACCACCTTTCCGAAGAAGCAAGAGAATGTCCTCCAAATTCTGATCTTCAGGCCTTCTGTTCCATTCACTTATCCATTTCATAACATCCTCCAAGACAAGAGATAAATTCTGGACAGAATCTGTGATTGCATGCACCAGATTTGAGCTAGACTGATGAGCGGATCCACTTTTCTTTTTCTTTTTACTCGATGGAAGACATGATCTCAAGCAAGATTGTATCACAAGTCCATGCCAGGCCAAAGGTTCCGTAACTAATTGCATCAAAAGTTGAATGTCACTACAAGGAGAACTGAGATGGGGCTCTATGGACCTAACCTTCTCCAAAATATACTTCTCCAGCAAAGAGTCTAAGGTATTCCAAATACGAGGCCTACATCCATTGCTATCAGGGTGCCCAAGTTCGTGGGAACCTAGGCTCCACGCATTTAAGAATACCATGAAATTCAACCAGTCAATTAAGTTGGAGTCAGAGACCTGCAACAATTTTTGGAAGTTATACATCAAATTCCTATATGCAACTATATATAACAGATACTTTTATGCATCAATAAATAACCCAAGGGTGCAAGTATATTTCCCATATCAACATAAAGAATGACTTCCCATTTCACTTTAGTTCTGAAATATTTATATCATGGCAGTTATTTCAATTTGGTTCTCCATTGGAAATATAGTTATTCAAAATGTTTATTGTGTGGGGAAAACAAGCCAAAACATGAAAGTGACACTACTAAGTTGTCTCAGTTTCACAGATCACCTCAAAATGCTTTAACAGTATTAGAATAAAACCTAATGCAATCATACCACGGAAGAACGTTGACCATTAGAGAAATCCATGACCACTTCTATTGCTTCATTAAAAGAAAAGCCCAAATATTGTGCATAGCGCTCAAGCAATAATTTCAGCTCCAAAGTGATGTCTGGTGTAACAGAACCATTGACCTCAACATGCTCTTTGATTGATGCTGAGGCATTTTGAATTGAAAGATAGATCATCCGAGGAAGTAGGGATTTCTTCTGAATGACCCTCTTTAAACTCACCTCCCTCTCTTTGGTCTACAATGGTTGAGAAACCATACAATAAAGGAAGGAAATATTAAAAGAAATGATAGTTTAGGTTTTACTCCAAGTCTGCAACAAACATTACCAGCACCATGTCAAGAACAAAATTGTCTTACCGGTATTTCTCTAGGAGGACAATAAGAAATCCCTTCAAATGGCCCTGAAACAGAAGTCAATTATTGTGATCAACAAACACAAATTACATGGAATACAATACCAGATTATAATCTGAAGTCCAAACAACCACAGCGTTTAGAACGGCACTTGGAAACTCACTAGCTATATCCAATTATTTTCAAATATATTTGGATTTTTTACAAACAATCCCATTCATCCATCAAAACAAAACAAACCAAACCCATTCACATCCATACCAGTCTGTCCAATAACTCTGTTAGAAGTCCCACATTGGCTAGAGATATGGCATAGATAACCTTATAAAGGGTAGAGCAACCCTCAACTCAAGAGCTAGCTTTTGTAGTTGAGTTAGGCCTCCCAAATTCTAATAAACACTAAGTTGAAACAAATCATATGATACATTCTAAAATATTACTTGATTGTATCTTTTTTTTTATGGAATACTTGATTGTATCTTTGAAATTTGGATGTTTGAGCAATGGTTGCTGCACAGCTTAAAATACTGTCACTGAACTTGTTTATTTTTTATTTTACAACATATTACGAGAACACTGCTGCACACGTGGTCTTTCTTTAAAAAATGTTATATACCCCATTTTCTTAACTAGTGATCTCGAGTTCAAGCTCTAAATTAGGTTACTTGGAGAAAGAGAGCTTAGGCGTCTATACTAGACCTACTCCTCTTGAGCGGGATTTCCCCCTGTGCTTTGACCTCCTATCAAGCCCAAAGGACTTTAGCTTGTCGGAACATTGTTAAGATAGTTTAATCTATTGGGTTTTGTTACAACCAGAATCTCAGAGAGGGACAAGAGAGGGAATAGGGAGAGAGAAGAGAGAACAAAGGGATAGAAGGGGTTTCATTATCTCAACAATATTCAACATATCTCAATTACAAGGCCAATCCCTATTTATATGCGTAACATATCCCTCCCCTTAAAATTTTCCTTGTCCCCAAGGAAACTCATCAAAATCCAATCCACAAAATGAACAACTAAACTAAATGAAACAAGAGTACAAGAATCTAAGCAACAATATGGAATGAAACACCCCTAAAAAAAATGAAAATACAACTCAAACCCAACAGGAAATTGAAAGGAAACAAACAAAACAAAATAAAATGGAAACGGGCTCCAAAACCAGATCAAGACAGGTGCAAGGCCCAGCTTCTTCCCAACTCCAGCGGTTTGGGCCTGGCCCGCTCGGGTGGGAGAGGGGTCCAGCCCCCTTCCTTCGCTCTGCGATGAAACACATACGCACGTCCCTTCGCTCTTGTTCTCTGTATCAGGTGCCTCCGCCACCATGTCCCATCCCATGCCGAAGTCCGGCGGCTTCGCCGGTGGTCTCCTCGCCGTGACCATCTTGCAAGACTCGTTGATCAAGAAGCCATGATTGCCGCTGTAAAGGTAGATGTCTGGCGGCTTCCACAGTGGACAAAGGACCGGTCGCCAAGAATCTACAGCCAAGAAGCACAGTTCGCTGCTGCAAAAGAACGCATCTGGAGGCTTCCGTGAAGGCCTTCCCACGCCGTCAATCGCTGAATCACCACCGGAATCAGCCAGGACACCGCCGCTGAGCACAGAATTCCCAATTTTGGGCGAAACCGCAAATCCTAAATCGCTGATTTGGGGAAGAACAATTTCGAGCCCTAAATCACGAAATTGGAGTAGAACGGCATCAAATTGAGGAAGAACGGCGTTGATTTTAGGAAGAACGCTGGATTCGTTCAGGAACCCAAACGAAAACGCCTTTGAAGAATCGAAGAAGACGGTGACCATCGCCGATTGTTTGTACTTCTCCGCCGCGTCTTCTTCAGCCTCAGCCGCAGCACGCTCTCGTTCTGCTTCCGCTTCTCGTTCTACCGCCGCTGCCGCTTCTCGCTCCTCTGCGGCTATGGCCTCGCGCTCTGCCGCGGCTTCAAGTTCAGCGACCTCTGCTGCTTTCGCCTCGTATCGCTCATACGCCGCCATGTATCGCTCGTATTCTGCGACGTGTCTCTCGTACGCCGCTGCCGCTTCCAAGCGCCGGCGTCTTTCTTCATCTTCTCGCTTGTTCTTCTCGCACATCTGTTCGAATGAAATCCACCACGCATCCATTTTTTTTCTGGTTCAGGTGCACCGGATCGGTGCTCTGATACCAATGTTACAACCAGAATCTCTGAGAGGGACAAGAGAGGGAATAGGGAGAGGGAAGAGGGAACAAAGGGATAGAAGGGGTTTCATTATCTCAACAATATTCAACATATCTCAATTACAAGGCCAATCCCTATTTATATGCGTAACAGGTTTTATTTGTAATTGTAATCAAAAGACAAGGTATTTCCTCTTTGCTTTGCTTCAAGGTAAGAATGCAATTTGAAATTTATTTTAGCTTTGACGCACACTGAAAATTCATATTAACATGCCGATCCTAATTAGTTGCATGAATACAAGATGCATGGTTTCTGAGCCACAAATATGATTGAAACACTAACCTAAGAGGTAATTTTTATCCAAAGTTGGTGTCCACCAGGGCCGTGTCTGCAAGTCTTCATTGAAGGTCAAAGACTTCAACCCAATCTCATTAGATAGCTCAAGGAAGTGAACACCACATTTCAAGCTTTGAAGTATGCCCTGCGAAAATATATGAACTTGTAAACCAACCATCACATTTACTAAGAGTGGTGATTACTTATATAATAAACTAAATTTGGAAGATATGAATCACCTCTTCTTCTTCGATGTTATCTGCATTCTGCTTTAGCTGTAAAATGGGTGTTTCAACTCTAGCCGCTAAATACTGACTAGAGTGTTGCAACCTATCCTTAAACTGGACAAATTCAATTACCTGTAATATAACAATGGACATATATATATGCCAGATCAATTAACTCAAACATGGACATGGTGGTTTCAACATTACAGTAGAACCGACATGAATAAAAGATTATCATACAATGTGTATAATTTTTTGCTTACACGAGCAGAGCCATATCTATCAAACTTTGCCCCTAATAGACAGAAGCATTATTTTTTTTCGAAAGAGGCAGATGCATTATTGATGTTTTCAGTATGGCACACCACTAAGAATACGATAAAACATGATAAAATCTCGACTTCATTCCTATCAAGGTTTGGCATATACATTAACGAAAAGAAGTTCCTTAGAGGTTGTTTGTGAGGGGAATTTTGGAGGGAAGGAGAGGGGAGGACATTTTTTTATTTTTAAATTAGAAATTACATAATACCTATGAAGATAAATAAATTATTAGGACATTGTATTTATGCTAATTTATCATTTTAAGAAATTGTCATATTAGAAGCTATATATTTAAAAATGAAACTGAAACATATATCCTCCCCTTCCCTCCAAAAAATCCCTCCCAAACAACGTCCTAGTGTTTTTGACAAAAGGAAACATATTCCACTCTTATAAAGTATAATACTAAGAAACCTATGTGGACCCTAGCATCATTTAAGAAGGGGATTGATAAACCTCTTAGAAATGAATATTTGTAACTAAGCATTGATTACCTAGCACATTATGCATGAAAAAAATCTTTTAAAAAAATAGGCTTGCAATTGCAAATCTATGTATCCATACGGTCCATGCAATTTACTTCAAATGTATACATACTTTTGAGTACTTTTTATGGTGATATGCAAGAAATGTTAAATCTGCAGATTCTCTGAAATGGTCATCCATAAACTTCAGGTAATCCTTTAGCAGACAGTTTAAATCAGTCCAAAGTGGAGATACCAACATCTGAGGCAAAATATGGTGCAACATACTTTCCATCAAAATATTCTTCACATCCAGTGATTTATACCTGAAAAGAAAAAATATGCTTCACATAAGACAGCAGCAACAAATTGTCTATGGAGCACAAATACATGAACTAGTCAGTATGGATAAACACTATGGGGACGTTTCATAAAATAATGTAAAACCAAGTGAACTGAACTATGTTACCATTCATGTGCTACTGAAAGAGCGCCATAGTGACAATACAAGTGCAACAGCAAGATCTTGTACTGTGATACATATCTGCTAAAGACAGGAGGAAGGGTGCATAAGTTATTTGAATGAGAAAAACATTGTTCCTGACACAAAAGGATCGTAAGTATTTAGCTCAAGATCTTCTCAGTTTAGCAAACCATCTAATGCCTCAAAGCCAGTAGTATAAGCACAATATAGAATTAACATGGGAAGTAATTAAAACAAGGAAAACATCGATCCATCCTTGTGAAAGATACAGTGCACTATCCTATTTCAACAATAGAGACTTTATTTAACATTGTCTCAACTCAACCGAATAACTAAATTTGAAAATTTCAATTAAGAATAAGAAAAAAAAATTTAGTTCATACTTTAGTTGTGACAATGGGAGCATGAAAAACATAAATGAGAAGGGAAGATATGCGGTAATAACATCAGAAAGACAAAGGATTGAGTTGTTCATCCTTCGCTACAGTTATGTAAAAAGGCCAAGGAAGTCAACAATCCACCGTCAGACTGTCCTATTGCAAATCTCAACATCCATATTCATGAGTCAGAAGGCACCACATACTGATGGCTAACCTTTAGAGTAGTAAACTAAAAATAGAAAAGTCCTAATAACAAAAACATCAAAAAGAAAAGAAAAAAAAACTCGGAATAGTTACTAATTTGAGACAAAGCTCAGGTTTTTAACTATTATCTTATGATAAAGTTGATGTTCTCACTAAGCAGATTCTTAGATATGATACTTCACAAGCGCATAATACAATTGTACAATACTATTCTACATAACATATGAAGACAAAAAGAATCATAGACCAGATGTATCACATGATAGCCCCAAGACCTGCACAACTCCAACGAAATGCTTTCTAAATGTATTTACAAATGAGATTCCAAGGTATGGTACAAAATAACTATCCCTGACCTTCGTATGGCTAAGCCGAACTCCAAAACCACAATTGCCTCTATCAAGTAGCCAGCACTCTTAGTACGCCAGAATAACTATACCAATAATATCACAAGACATTTACAGTGTCAGGGCATTGTACAAATACTTGAAATGTGGAATATTAACTGTCAGGCATTTTGAGAAGACAAAATTGATTAGCAATGTTACAGATGTAGCACATGAGAATGAAAATCATACACAATTCCAAGCAGAATAAAATGTTTAAATCTCAAACCAAAAAGAATTCTAGTTTGGTTCTAAAACATTTTAAAATCAAACAAATTCCCAGATTTAAATTTTCTTATCCACATACTTAGTTACAATCTTTTGGAGAGAAAAAACCACATACCGTGGGATAAAAGACCCTTAAGTTTTTCAATTCAAATAAAACAGCCAAAACATGAAGCATTCAATCAATATATTTTTTACGGAACTGAATCAACACAAATAGAATACAATAAGGTGAGCTCCAAAAAATTAAAACTAAGTTTAATGTTCAACAAAAAAAAGTTGAGCATATGAGCCCAGTTCAATTCCAGCTAAAGTCATAACTGTTTCAAATAAGAAACAAATAGTGATGTACAAGAGCAGAGAACAAGAGATTCACTTAAAAGGGAAAACAAAACACAAGAAGCAATAGCTAAAATTGACACATCAACTTCCCGTCGAATAAAAATGACACATCAAATAAGCAAAGCTTGTTGATTTCTCTGCATACTCTCCATTGAAAACCCACTCGAGTAATCATCATATCTATTAGCATTTCTCCTGCCACTACCCATAACCCAAAAAATTAAAAGACACATATTTCACTGCAGCATAACAGTACTACAATTTGTATATTAAACAAGGAAAAATTAAAAATATAACGGGAGTAGAAGATCTTCAAAATTATTTCTACAAAATGCTGAATACAGAAAAGAAATACCTAAAATGTAATATGCCATACCTGGACCAAAAGATTACATATCATTGAAAGCAGCTCCTCACCATGCATACTCTCTTGAGGATCCAAATCTTTTGAAAGCGGAAGGTTCTTGCAATACATTTCAAACATTTGAACACAAAAGACCCCAAGATCTAGGAGAAGTTAAGATGAGCTTGCGTTAATTACATTAATACACAATATGATATCTCAGGTTCTGAAGCCTGAGGCTCAAACTGGGCAAGTTTGTTTCTCACTTCACTCAAGGAAAAAAAATTGGGAATGCATTTAAATGAAGAGGTCATTTTGGTTGTATAAACAAAAAAATAGCACATCGACCATCAAAGTGGAGATACCATTGGCTATGAGATATTATGATTTCCGCAATAGAGACAAGCTTGCGGATATGTTATTATTAGAATTCGGGTTAGGTCTAACTCTTCCTGAAAAGCTAGCTTAGGAGTGAGGGTTGCTCTACCCTTTATAAACACTTATTTTGTCATATCAATAGGTCATAGAGGCATTGATACCATATCATAAACCAATTATCCCATAAACTTAACATGCAGATGTTCATTCCTGCAAACTTAACGCTTCAGATGTCCAGCCCTGGGCGCAAGGGGATGTGTTGAGAAGTGCCACATAGACTAGAGATATGGCTAAATAAGAGTTCAAAAAGGGTAGAACAACCCTCACTCCCGAGCTCGTATTTGGAGCAGAGCTAGGCCAAACCCAAATTCTATTAGTTATATTTGTTAGAGTGAAATCAAGTGTATCAAATACAATTTTTTCCTACAAGTGTTCACGAAGGAGTGTTCTTTGGGCTTATATATGGATCAAGCACATGTCCACTCAGCCTTGAGCTGGAGTCATGATTGAATTGTTAAAATTTAACAAAAGAATGGTGGCAAAAAGGATCAAATTACCATCACTAGGTTACAGAGAATCTAACACCATGTCATAGACTAACTTTCCTAAAAGCTTAATCCATAATGTGAGGGCTCAGACATGGTTTATATATCTAACAAGGAAGAAGTTGGAATTTCAAGGAGAATAAATAAAAGTTATTGAACATTCTGATGCAGAAGTATGAGACCCACCACTTTCAGAACACTTGAACATGTCCCCTAGCAATAATTGTTTAGTTTTGAAAAGGCTTATAGAAAGCTCGAGTGTCTTCTTTGGTGGAGCTGATAAAGCACTTCTGTTTTTCATTAACTTCTCCAAGAGCTCTGCCTTCCTATCGGTAGACAGGACTTCAACAAACATCTCAACATCAGAAGTGAAGCAGGCCAAGTGACCAAACCTATGAACATAAAACATAAACATAAAAAAATTCACAAAGTTACACTTTACAAGCACACTTTAAATATAAAAAGAAACAATTTATTAAAATAACTATGTGGCAAGCCAACTTGGAGTTGAAAACAAGATGTCAACCTCCTAGAAAATTGGCAAAATTCGAACATCGTGCGAACAGAATGAAGTTAATATCGTTAAAAGACACTAAAAAGTGTTTTCACTCTTCACAATAATGAAACAAGCCTAAGCCCTCAAATAAAAGTGACAAACCCAGACTGCAGCCCTGCCCAACAATCACTGAGAAGTGAGAACTCATAAACCTATATTTCAAATTCCATCAGAAGATTTTCTCCAGGGACATTCACTATCCAATTTAAATCCAGCCACCTCACAAAGCACTCTACATCTAAATGTTAATGCATGAAGAAGAAAAGTAAGAAATTGTAAGAATGATAAGTGCTGTGTTATAAGTTACCTGCAAAAGTACTGCACAATGCTATCCATTAAGTTCTCATCATTCTCCTTCCCACGTAAATGTTTTCTTCTTTCAATTTCTATAGATGCCAGGTATGGACACCTTATCAAATTATTCACAGTATCAGCTTGTAACTTCTGTATAAAAACTGATGCTGTTGATATTTGACTGTCAAACTGCACTCAAATAGTAATTTATAATTATACAAGAATCAAGTTCCATGCAAATAGTAATTTATTAATTACTGTGATAAATAAACACCCTCAAAGATGAAACATTCACCTGTTCATCTGTCAAGTGTGAAACTTTGCAATTGACAAATTTTGGGGGGTGAACTGGATCATTAACAGCCTCATCAGACCAAATGCTGCCATCTTCCAGCAAACAGGCTAAGTAATGCAGGAAACCTTCCCAGTCATCTGGACTGCCAAAACAAGAAACAACATTAATGGTAGAAAAAGCTGGGCAACTAAAGTATTTGTATAATAAAAAAAGGCGCTGAAACATAAAAGTGCGACTGAGTTTAATTCAGGAAACAAACATTGTAAGAAACAATCATGACCCAATTGAGAAATATATAGAGCACACAACTCAATGCATAAAGCCATAAACTACTAATTTAATAGCTAGATCATAGAATAAACATAATATAGAGGCACAAATCAAGAATATGTGACAACTGGAAAGCAGAGAAACAAATGACTGCATTAGAGATAAAGTTGGGTAGCACCTATTGTGGAAAGATGGTAGAATCTTGTCTCAGGTGGTTTGGGCATGAGAAAAGGCCTATAGAAGTCCCAATAAGGAGGGTAGTCCAATAGATTGAAGTAAAAGACCTAGAAAAACTATATTGCATGCCATTAAGAAGGATTTAGATGTATACATGGTTTCAGATAGGAAATTATGACATTCGTTTGATCCGCATAACTGACCCCACCTACTGGAAAAAGGTTTTTCTTACAATTTGGGTTTGGCTTAACTCTACCCCTAAAACCTAGCTTAGGAGTGAGGATTTCTCTACCCTTTATAAACACTTATTTGGCCATACCTCTAGTCAATGTGGGACCTCTCAACATAACCCTTCACGACTAGGGCAGGTCACCTGGAGCGTGGAATTTGCAGGAATGAACATCTGCGGGTCACTCATACATGATTGGTCTCCAATAAATGGATCTAGGATAGGCTCTCATACCATCTTAGAATTTGGGTTAGGCCTAACTCTAACCCAAAGTTAGCTCAGGGGTGAGGGTTTCTCTACCAATTATAAACACTTATTTGGTCATATCTCTAGTCAATGTGAGGCTTCTCAACAGTTTTCATTATTTTGTTGTTTCTACATATCATTTTAGTGAGATATTCAATAGTACCAAGAACACTTCCATTAACAACTGCCACCGGTTAACAATATAGGATTTTGAAATGTCCTAAACAAGAAGTCAGCATACAAGGCATACCATGACTCTAGGATTTTGTGAAAGATATCAGCAGCAGCGGTGTAGTCACCTGCCTGAGCCAGAAGTCTCCCCTGTCAACTTAAAGTCAAATTATAGAGGTTAATGAGAAAAGTCAAACCAGAGAAATAAGAATAATGCTCCATATTTCTTTTTTTAATTCTATTTTATGAAAGATAAGAAACAATGTGACGGAGGAGGGTGAGATAGAATACTATGCAAAAAAAGAAGATTGAAGGGGACAAAAAGCTTTCGAAGCAAGTGATTGATTCAGATACTTTACTTTATCTTTTAATGCACACAAAAGGGTTGAAAATACTGATTTCTAGTGTATTTTCCTGTAAATCAAATTCTATTCATTTCTCCAAATTAAAACACTTTCGAAAAGTCAAAGCTCCCTCTAAGGACACGTCTTTCACTACAGAACAATGTTTTACAGGATTAATTCTGTGACATTTGGCATTTTTGTATATTTAACAAATCTTTGTTTCATGCTATGTGAATTGTGATACATGTATGTCTCTTTAATTAAAAAACAGCTGCACACTTATTTTAACACTCCTTCAAAAAGATCCACTTTCAAAAGTGCATCAGTGATTCAACTCTAAATAATAATGCACTTCTGTACAAATTTTGAAGTTATTCACAGTAGGCATTAGAAAGAGTGTGAATAAGGAGTCTACTTCCGCATATTATATCCTGAAATTACTTCAAGGAATGCAAGATTTTCCACTAACTTTGGAACATACATTAATATAACCATGAGTTCCACCACAACTACCATTGATCAAGCATCCTCTCCCACTACCAGTACTCTTTTAGTTTAATTGGATGGCCATTTATATTCAAAACAAGTGAAATACAAAACTCAAAAGTTAAACTGAAGTTAGATAACAAGAAGAAAACTATAGAGATTACCTGCATCCGTAGCTTGTCAACATCAATCATCAATAGCGATCCCAATTTCCCAGAAAGAATTTCCAAAGCATCCCCAAACTTAGTTTGACGTTCCAATATGGAAATATAGACCATAAGAGCTGCAACCAATATTGGAATTGGAAATTTAAAATACAGTTATGGTTTGTTTAATGAAACAGTAGAGTATTATGGTTGTTCATAGATAACAAAGAATCACTAAATAGGAGATTCATGCTCCTATTTAACTTTGACATTTTGTCATCTTTTTCTTAGACCATTTTCCAATCCACAATTTTTTTAAGGCTTTGCTTGTAAGTTTTTAGGGAAGGGGAGGGGAAACCCTCTCCTTGTTTGGAAGTTTAAAATTTCACAAAACCCCCAATTCAGGGGAACTCAATAAAATAACTGAAGGAGGGTCTTGGAGGGTTTTCGGAAATTCCCCCAAACCCTTTCCCCCTTATTAAATAACACTCATACAAGGGGAGGGCTTCTCATAAGCCTCCCATTTCTCTTCCCTCTCCTCCAAAATACAACTCAAAAACAGAGCCAAAGTGATCAAGATTCCAATCTTGGAAACAACATTATTTTGTAACTAAAATGAAATGGAATGGTTATGAGCAGAGGTCTCTCCTGATCCTGGGTTCTCCCAATATGTAAATAATTCTTTAAATACAGTTTCATTCCATCTTCATAAACCTATTTGGAGGTCTAGAGTTCCATCTAAAGATCAAGTCTTTTACTTGTGCAGCTGTCCATATCAGAATCAATACCAAATGACATGCAACTTTGTTGGCCACACACAAGGTTATTTTACCTGATACAGATGCCACGTGTATTGCAAACTCAGAGTCAGTTCGGCACCTAATTCTATACTGTTATCAACAGGTGCTTTTTAATGGATTTCTTTACTAAGCATCTTCTGAAAATGTTGCGAGTGCTAGGTCCCTGGACCAGTTTTCAATAAGCATTGTTGTTGGTTTTTGTTGATAGTTAAAAGCCAATCACTTGTGCTATTCTTTGAAGCATTTGGTTGATGTGTAATTCTTGTATCTTTGAGAAGAGCTCTGAGTGAGAAGCTTCTAACAGATAGGGCATGGTCTTTGGCTTCTACTTGGTGTAAAGCTAGTGGCTTGTTAGAGTTCCCGTATATACATCAAGATGGACTGGGTAGCTTTGCTTCATAGATGTTTCTTACCTCTTCTGTTTGTAATTTCTTGTCAGGAGGATAAGGTTTTTTAAGGATCTCTTATCAAATCATATATTCTTTTGTCTATCATGAACAAATTATCCCAAAAGCCTAAATTTTTATGTCAAAATACAATGGTTTTATATTATTAATTTCAACATGCCCTCTCATCAAAACCCCTTTGGACTTATAACATAGACACTGCCCAGGCCTACCCACCTTATGATGAAACTCTACTATTTTTAGAAGAATAGGAGCAACAAGGTTCTCTAGACCACTTGATCATAGAAGCTCAGACACCATGTCATGAACCAATTCTCCCAAAAACATAAAACTGTTGGCCTAAAACACCCAAATGGTTTCATATTAGTATTTCTAATGATATAATTGAAATTCTTCTTCGTCAAAATAATAATAATAATAATAATAATAATAATAATAATAATCACCACAATTATAATCATCATAGATAAGAAAAAATTAGAAGATCACCTTCAGGCTCATCTAAGCTATGTGAAACAACATGTTTCTTAAGTAAGCCTTCAGCTAAAACTAATAGCTTATCTCCTCCATTGCTGCAAAGTACCTATCAGAAGTCCAGTTCCAATATAATAAGTCAATTGAGTACGACTTAGACAGATTTATATCTAGCCTGCCACCATGAAATGAATAATTCCATACATCTAAAAGAAAAACATTTCAATGTCAGTGAGGAACTATTGCTGAAAGCTTCACTAGGAATCTAGATGAAAAAGGTCTGGCATGTTTTAAAATTTTAAAGCAAGTAACAAATAAGTGGCACAGGAGTCACGAGCATTCAGGAGTTTAGTTCAGAAGAAGTTCTAAAGTCATCCATCATTATAAATATCCATAAAAACTACAAACTGCCGAACTCAAGATTATATCTTAGTAACATATTAAATCTAATGAATGATGTAGAAGGCTTTAGCCTCAAACCCTTCAGTCAGATATTCCTTGATGTGCAGGCAATGCAACATGAACATAATTTATCACCATTCACCTAATAGCAACTGTTCAGTCTTTTTGCAAAAGACACTACTGCCTTGCATATATATACTTGTACAACTTTGTTATTAATGAGACCAAAACTACTTGAACCTGAAACCAGACCAGACTGTTGAGCTACTGCAATCATCATATCTTAGTGAAACAAACACTAAGACTTAGTTCTATCTATATACCATATCATGACATATCACTTTCAAGTTGTCCAAGTTAACTTGCACATGAAGAGAGAAAACAAGAAGTGTGGAAAACCTGAAGTTGGATGCTACAAACTGCCCAAAGAAGAAACCTTTCTTCTTCAAAGAGCTTGTACATTTTAATAGCTGTCTGCCAATCAGAAAACAACAAAGCATAAATCATAAAAATAACAAACAGAATAAAATAAACACACACAAAGCCAAACCTGTTGTTGCTTCACAAATGAGTACTCGCGAACATAGCAGTTAAACAACCCCATCATTAATCCCTTGTCATTGGGGAATTTAGCACAGGCATGTTCATAACACTCAGTAGCAAAATCCACTGATCAAATGAACAAAACTCAGTCAACAACAAAACACTGCATGTAACAAAATCACACCCAACAAGCAGCCAAAAATTAAAACCAAATTGAACAACACTAACAGTGATCCAGTCGCTGGAAAACAATCTGCAGTGTGCTGAGAGTGAGATCATCCATCAAGAGAGATTCTTTGGCATACAAAAGCTCCTTAGCATTGAGGGTAACCGAAAGCGCTTCGTCGGGCTTCCCCATTCGTTCCAAAACGAGAGCTTTGAGAGCCTAATGAAGGAAAACCGAAATCATCATCATCATCATCACCAAAAAGGGTAAAAACATGTGAAAATGAGAAGAGATAAAGGAATTGAAGGTTGAGGATCTTACGAGAACGTAAGGGGAATTAGGGTGCTTGGTGAGGAGAGTGGTGACATGCTTGAGAGCGCTCTTGAACTGGCGAGAATCAATGGCGTCCCATATGGGACGAACCTTGCGCTCTGGAATTCCACCAGCTAAGCCGAACTTGGACGCCATTGGAATCGAAGGAAGAAGAAGAAAATTGAGGTGAGTGTGTGAGTTTTTGCTTCTTCTTCTTCTTTTGAAATGGTTGAAGGGTAAGAGACTGTTGTAGAGATAGAGTATCCCAAAGGAAGGGGAAGAAAGAAAACCTAGCTAGAAGTAGTAGAATAGAATACAAGTTAGTATAAAAATGAACTCTACTGGGCTTTGGATTGGAGGTTTAGAATGGTGTGCAAGTGGAATGACTGAATGAGGTTTCATTTCATATCAAAAGTTTGACTATCACTCCAAAAAAAAAAAACCAATTGCATAAATTTCTATTTTAATTAAGAGAAAATGGCTGGTACATTGTCAATATACATGCATTCAATTGATTTGTGTAGCATCAAACTTATTTTATTTTTATTAAAATTAAAAAATTAATATAATCATTTAATCCTATATGACATAATATGATTGAATGTTAGTGTAAAACTTATTTACACTAAGAGTCTGTTTGGTGGTCTAGATAGCATAAAAGTTAGGGGTGTACAAGGGACGGGTTGGGACGGGTTTTGGTTAACCCTAACCCGACCCTAAATATAGACCGGGTCAATTTATAGACCCTAACCTGTCCCTAGACCCGAAACAACCCGACAATATGCGGGTCCAATTTAGGACGGGTTTATGTAGGATAGAGCCGGGTTAGCCCGAGGGACAAGTCTAAGACTATTTGATATTAATTGTAAAATTTAAAGATAATAACATACTAAAAGAGTCATAAGTTGGAACTATTTTTTAGAAGAAATAACTTGAAAGGATCCAATTCTTGCATAATCTATTGTACTTGAGAGATTTACATTTTGTTTGATCTATATGCACACGTCACTCACTTTGTTTGATCTCTCTTCACTTGTCCCACATGTTCATAATGCACATGCATGATTTTTTTCTTGTTAGAGCATGAAAGTATCCATCTTTTGACCAACATTTATTTAATTCATAAGGTAGATGTTAAACATTTTCATCTCATCTACATGGTAAGATAAATTTGAGCACTATCTATCACATTTTAATCATTATATCAAATTAAAATTTTATAAAATATATATGTGGGACGGGCCGGGTGACCCGAGTGTCAACCCGAAGTCGAACAACTCAATGATCAACCCGAACCCGGTCTCTTTTAATGATCGGGTCGGGTTTAACCCGGCCCTAAAGGCTTGGGCCGGGACGGGTTGGCGGGTAGGGCCGGATCTTGTACATCCCTAATAAGAGCAGTATATAATAGAGAGTTGGATAAAGACAAGATATGATACGAGCAGGATAAACTCTTATCTTATTTTCCGTGTGAAGTGGACATGATAATAATAAGATATGATATAACAGTGAAAACTATATCAATTTGAATAAAAATACAAAAAAAAAATTTGAAAATTAAGTTTCTAAATTAACTTTTTTTTTTGAAAAGTGATTATTCTATTAAATTTAACTTTTTATATTTTTATAAATACATAACTTTTTATCTGAGGCACTTCAGCAATTGGTGTACTCTTTTTCCTACCCTAAGTTTTTATCTTAATTGGATTTTTCCTAGGGAGGTTATAATGAGGCACAATGCTAGACGAGATTTCTTTCTTCGGCGGGTATTTTGAAATGACTTATCTATGAGAGGGTTGTTCTCATGATCCATTTTTTATTAATAATATTCCCTTTTATTGTAAAAAAAAGTATATATTTTAATGGCGTCCAATTTTAATTTTTGAGAAACTGGAATTTTTAATGGCGTCCAAAGGGAGCTATTTAATATAAATGGGGTCCTATTTTATTTTAATGGCGTCCGAAGTTGGAATTCCGCCAGCTAAGTCAATTTTAATTTTTTTCCTATAGGGAGCCTATTTTAATTAAATGTAAAAAATATATATTTAACCAATTGGTTCTAACTTAATAGTGGCAAGTGATAAAAAATAATTAAATTTAACAAATATTATTAAGAATATTATTTTTCAGGAGTACTTCATATCTAAATTATAAATTTTTATTACATAAGTAGAGAAATAATTTTAAATAATAAAACATAAATTATAAAATTAGTTTATATTTATTACTAATAAATCAATATTTATAAGTGAGTAGTCTATTTAACTGTTAGTGAATAATAATTTTATTTATTTTTATTATAATATGAATAAAAAATAATTTTAACTAAGTAGTTGCAAGTGATGATGATAATTGAATTATTTTATCAGAGTAAATTCAATATTTCCACCTTTAATAAATTAGTTCATTTTTAATTAAATTTATGATTATTCTTATCTTATATTGTATACTATTTTTGAAACCAAATAGTGGTAATTCCGACAAGTGCTCCCCTCATGTTTTGTCTTTTTTGAGTATTAAGTAGATGATATTATATTTATATTTTTTATTTTTCAGTAATCTAAATATTAAAAAATTCCATATTTTTGAAAATAACTATAGTATAAATATGACATTTAATGGTTATGAATGATATTATAATTATAATAATTAACAAAAGTCAATTGTAATTTTTCTACCATTAAATGTATTTGACATTTTTTATTAAATCTATATTTAATGTTTGAGTTAAATATAAAAAGTTACAATTTTTTTATAGCTATGAATATTTGATGAATTAAAATTTAATTAAATATAAATTTAATTTTTAAACTAATTATAAAAACTGAATATGATGCTATTGAACCATTCATTTAATTAGTTATACAATGTCATATATGTCTATTATTTTATAAATGGAATCAAAGATCATTATCTATTTTTTTTTCGAGAAATAGAAGAATATATTAATTAAAAATGAAAGATCATGAGAACAATCCTCTTATGTAGATCGGGTAAAGAGCATGACAATAGACAACAACCCATGCCAAGCCAAAAGCAACTAGAAGCCTTGGCCACCCTCGCACTACTTTGGTGGTTAGGATAGCTACTGAAGAGCCCCATTAAAACCTCTATAGTAAAAACTCAATGGGAAAAACCCTAGAGAGGAAAAAGAGTACTCAACCCACGCCAACACCCAAAGTAGACAATAACAGAAGTTGGAAAATAATGCCACGCAATAGGTAGTCGAATCATCTTGTGGCTGCTACAAAATACAAATGAAAGTAAGTCCAAGCTCCAATAGTAATTTGGATCTGCACCACTAAGAGATTCATGCCAAATTAGATATAGTAATCAAAACACGTTTATGCTAGAAATCAACCCCACTTCACGACTACCTAGAAAGCAGAGATGCTCCATGATCACAACAAAGAAAATCTCCATGAAGATCAACTAATTCAGCTATAGCCTTTATGACATGCATGTGCTTTTAACCAGCCCCACTTCACGCCTTCCTTAGGCTTAAGATATGCTCCATGATCACAGAGAGGAAATCTCCAAGTAAGAATCACATGCTGATATTTAAGAAATACAAATCATTTAATTTGTTAGAACCACGCTTAGCGAATTTATTTGCTGAGCTGATAAGGATATCTATTTCATTCAGTACATTCCGCAGCTTCCAGGGCATATCGTTGTTATGATTAACCCATTTAACAACTAGAGTGGAGACACTCTCAATGATGATATTATGAATCACGTACTGATGGCATAAATTGAGAGCCTCAAGTATAGCAAATACTTCAGCTTCAAAGGAAAATCCAAGGCCAATGTTCTTTGAGAAGAAACCTTTGATCTCAGTTTTAGAGAAACGAAGATCTTTCAAAGTCTCTTCCACAATAATAGCTGCTGGATCCCAGCAAAAGATGAGTCCTCCAGCATTCCCACTCCCACTAACAGGACCAAAATCAAATTGCATATTTAGGGAGCTCGCAAATTTTCCGCAATTCTTCGTTTATTCTCATCCAACTTTGTCTCCTGAATGAGGCATAATCCCAGCTTTGCCTTCTTAATCGCGACCCTCACTGACCTTCTTTTCTCATCACTTCCAAGCCCTCTTACATTCCAAGACGGATCTATGAATTCTACCCATCATTGACCTAACAGATTCCTCGGATTATCTTCTTCCCATTCAGCAGCAAAGCCCCTGATTGCGTCTTTGTCACTTCCTGGGAAAGAAAGTCCAGCCGGCTTACACAAGAACCAAGCTTTCGTAGCCCTCGTGATATAACCTCCCGAACCAGTGCTTTCCACAGCAGCTTGAAGCAATGGTATTGTTGGATCAAGACCTCTAGCATACTCTGTTACCTCTCTCAAGATTGAAGGACCAACCTTCGATCTTGGCTTCCTCTCTCGCTTTTTCTTCTCTGGATCTTTCCTCGCCTTTAATGGGGCTAAATCAGCCAGGGTCTGTAGTTTGTGGCTCCTATTCACACCCTTTTCAGCATTTTGAAGGTGGTTGTTCAAGACGGAGTCATCAAAATCCTCTGAACATTCTAGGTCCACAAGGGTCTCCTCGACTGAATCGGTTCTCTCAGATTCAAATGCTATTGGATTCTCAGCATAAGAAACAGGTCCGGAAGGTTCAACAATTACTGCATTCTGACCTTTAATAGCTACTGGGCTCTCAACATATGAAATAGGCCCAGAAGGTTCAACAATTGCTGAATTTAGTCCTTCAATAGCTACTGGACTCTCGACATATGAAACAGGTCCAAAAGGTTCCACAGTTGCTGACTTTGAGCCCTTCATTACTTGATAGGATGATCCAGGATCTTATGATATTATTTCCAATCTGATTCAAGTTAATAGGGCCATTTACTCCCAACAAGTATAAGATTCGAAAATTGCATCCATACCAAAATAAGTTCCACCATTCAGTTAATATTCGCACTTTCCATATTGTCACATTTGAGTTCTTCCTTGAAGCTGCAGTACTGATATTCAAAAAGTCATCATTCTCGTCCACTTGTCTCCAATTGAATGTCAGACCAAGATTTGGTTTTGTGTACATCTCTAGGTTTTGATGATAACAAGTATATATTTTGTGTATGAATAACTTTGGTACTCTAACGTTTGTCTTTTGTGTAATTGACAAACAGGTTTTGATTATGATTAAAAGTGGAATTCATCAGAAGTCAAATACCAAAGTGTTGACCAACAAACCGCTTCTGCACTCACTACGTTCTGATGAACAATAGTTTATTGCTTCAGATGTTCTGAAGATAAAAGCTCTGATGTGGGTTCTGAAGAATCAAGTGCTGAAGACTCTGAAGATCATAAGTTCTGAGTGAATTGTCAAAGACTCTAAAGACTTGAAGATTTTGAAGACCCAAAGAAAGCTAGTTCTGAAGACCAAGTGCTTCTATTCTAAAGACCAGAAGTTTTGAAGGGAATAGTCCAGATGCTGAAGACTTGAAGTTCTAAAGATCCAAGCATCCTTGTGACTCTGGCTAGAAGTTTCACAAGTTCAAATGTAAATGGCAAAGGTCACTATCAAATAATACAATTGCAGTGTACTATCCTGACCACCACCTAACGAGGATCATCCATTGTACGATCTGGAAATTCCAGATGTACCCTCCAACGGATAGAATTTCACAACGGAAAAATCTCTCAAGGCTTGGAGTATTTAAAAGCTGAAGAAATGAAGAAAATGCTAAGAAACTTATTCCAATCAACCTACACTCAAGCGAATACCTTACCAAACATTTTCTTCATTGTTCTAAATTTGTTTACACCTTGCTTGTTCTAGAAGCACTCTTTGTAAACCCAAACTTTGATCATATTGTTTGTATTCCTTAAGGGACCGGTTAGGTCAAGATCCTTGAGAAGACTAAGACTTGTGTGTCTTAGTGGTTGCTAGTTCATAGGTGTGTTAGTCACTGAGCAAGTTGTGCTAGTGCAGTTGTAACAACCTTTGATTAGTGGATTGTCTTCATTCATCGAAGGAAGAAATCAGACGTAGCTTGAGGATTTGTTCAAGTGAACCAGGATAAAATCATTTTGTGCTTTTCTCTTATCCTTTGCACCCTTCCTTCTTTGTTGCCAAGTATTTTACGTGAAACTTAAAAAGGAAACGTTTTAATTGCAAAACCCTATTCAAACCCCCCTTTCTAGTGTTTTTCATACCTTCATTGAATTGACCAGGCCCCCCGTCAGTTGCATTCAGTTCTCTCGTGCCTCTCAACTCATTAAGTCATGAGCATGCATAATCATTAAAAAAAAGCATTCCCCGAGGCACCGCCACAGTTCACGATCCCCCAACTTCCAATGAGTCACTGCCCACGTTCTCATGGGTTAATTTTCCGACCATCTCCGGCGAAACGTCGGCGATGGAATCTTCTACCCAGGACTTCTCCGGCGAGCAGTTTTCATACAGCACAAAATCAGACCTACCATGATCTTCTTCCAAAGGATATTCCAAGAAAGGCTTGTCAAAGTCTATTAGGACTTCCATCTCCTTATTTTCCACATTAATCGAAATCTTGACATTTTCCAACAAAGGATCAGATGAAAGCAACAAGATCCTAGCATAATCATATCTTGTCTCCTTGCTTGTTTGCGGATCCATGCAAACAAAGGACCCTATGCTACTAGTTACTTTGCCGAAGAAATCCACATTCCAAAATTCAATTGGTACCTTCCATAGTTTTAGCCAAACTAGAAACCTGTTAGGTACTCTCGATGAATCTATTGGTTCCACTGTTTCAAAAAAGTCCCTGACTTCTCCTTTGCTTTGATTGATAAACTCTTGACAGTCTTCCTCAGATTGAAAGTTCATATTTTTTTCCTTTGCACCAAAAGGCCTGACTTGCATTCCTCTAAGCCCCATTTCTTCAACATGTTGCTGAATAATTGAACTTCGTTCCATATCTTTTAGCACAGCAACTTCCATTTTTGCTATATTCTTATTCTTCCCAACTTTCTCCTTTTTTCCAAGTGAAATCAGTATTTTGGTCTGGGTTTTGGTTATTAGTCTGAACATCCTTTTTCCTCCATTCCATTTGATTCTTCTTATCTCTATTTGTTTCGAAGGATGTTTTCTTCTTGGGAATCCATCTTTGCGTCCACTTCTTTCCTTCCTGACTCAACACCTTCTCTTTTCTGCATCTGTTCTCTTTTCTGTGTATGTTCTTCTCCCCGCTTCTGCTAAGCCTTTGCTCAGGAAATCTGGCGATCTTCATTGTTAAGTAGACCCCATTGTACCTCTTCTGGTGTAGTTCAGAAATCGCTCACTGCCCATCTTTCTTGACCTGAAAGCTGACGAACCCAAATTTGAAGCTTCGTTAGAATAATCACAAAATTAGTAATATGATGTCATACATCCCTTTTATTTTATAATTTTGAATTAAATATAATTAAAAAATAAATAAATAACTATTCTACGATTAAGTAATGTAGAAATTTAACAAAATTTAATTCAAATTAAAAAATATTGATTGTTATAGTCAGCCATAGAAATATGTCATATTATTAGTTAAATTATATTCATACTCTTACTCCATCCGTATATGGTGCGGAATCAATAGTAATTTTAACTAAGCAATAACAACTAGTAATTGATATTATTATAATTACCGAATTGTTATCCTATCCTGTCAGAATAGTTTATCATAACTCTCTCTCAGAATAATTTTTACACATGATACACAGGATAGGAAGCAGGATTGTGATATCTTTTCATGCCAGCGCAACAAACAACAGATAAGAGTAGGATATGATTACACTATCATATCTTGTCCACCAAACGAGTCATAATCGTGCATATTCATTAATCTTTTTAAATAATGAGTTTCAACAATTTCCAATAGTTTTCCAACATGAAAACAAATGCGAAAGGTTGAAACTTATTGATTATGTTATTGTGAAACTCAAAAAATAAAAACAAAAATAAATACATAGAAAGAGAGTTAAATTTTGTTTTTTCTTTCACTTATACATTCGAATCTAAAATTAAAAAAATCATCTTAGTGTTATCCCTAAAAAAATTTGTTCAATTTAAAATAGTCTTTATGATATCATAAAACATTTTTAAAATATTTTTTACCCAGTCACGAGTTCATGTGACAATCCTTGTCATGTATAGGTATCCATGTGTAACTTTTACATCAGCTTTAGTACTCAAAAAAATATCTTTAAAATTATCTTTAATAATTTTTGTTCCTTCTCTTCCCATTCTTCCTCTTCCCTTTCTCCTTCTCAGGTTTAGCCTGAAATTTAACTGAGTGTAAATTATGGCTTAGATTTAAGCCAATAGGAGAAAGAATGACAGTTTGATTAAGAAGCATGTAAATAGTCACAAGTTGGCTAAGTTAGGAAGGTAGTGACAAGATCATTTTTTCAAGCTTATGGCAATAAGATGAATTTTCTAATTGGTAGTGTAGTTGAAAATTTGATGCATAGGAACCATTTGATGTAACATGAAGAATATGAGTTTCGGCTTGCAATTAGGCAGTTGAAGGAATTCAAAGTCAAGACATGTGGGAAATGAAAACCCAGGACCAGGGATAGATGTGTAAGTCTAGTTAATTGACCGTTGTCAGGGCAGCTGAAACTTAGTCTCTAAATAGGATTTATGTCATTGTAATCAAGGTTCATAAATTGTTACTTGGAAAACTCATGCCTATTTAAAAAGTCCAAATGAACGTCACTATACAACAATTATGAGTTATAAAGTATATATATTGAAGGAGAGGGGGAAAAGGTAGAAGGGGACGAAAAAGGCAAAACAATGATTAAAGAGAGTTTTGAAAAATTAAAATGATGTGAAAATTACATGTGGACATCAATATAATATGACTAGGTCTGCCATATGAGCTACTGACCGAGTAAAAATATTTCAAAATTTATGACGTCATAATGACTATTTTATATGAAACAAAGTTTTTCAAGGAAAAAATATAAGATTTTTAGATCCGAGCGTATAAGTCAAAGACCAAAAACATATTTAACCTATGCATAATTAGAGGATGTATGAAAAATGTATCGGATACAATATTATAATAGTATGATAAAGGCTTAAATAAGTTTTACAGCTTCATTTTACACTCAAAATTAGTTTTAGTCTCTACCATCTAGCTTTAATGCTTTTTGTTCTTACTTTTATAAATAACTTCGATAATGATCCTCATTTTATAATATTACATTGTTACCTGGTGATGTGACTAATATTATATGTGTCTAGAGTAATTTTACTTCCAAGTCACATCTAATAGTTACCACTCAATAAAAAAATCCTAGATACTGAAAAATGATAATCTTACATAAGATGAAATTTGTTTGTAGAAAGAGCTGGTCATTGATGTGATTTGATCAAAGTAAGCACCATATGATTATCTAGACATATGTCGATCCTGATGTGGTCATTTGGTTGCTACATCACTAGTTAATAGATGGATATTTTAAAGTAGTGACTGAAACCACATCAATTCCAGTTAATAACGAGAGTGTGCTAAACATGTCCATCAACCATCATAATCTTACATTAAGCCATCCTCTCTCTAAAAACTTACCCTCATTAACTCTCTCTCTCTTTCTCTCTCTCACGATCTACACCAGTGGTGCGGCTCAGAGGTCGCTGCGCCGCATCTCTTCGTGGCGGAAACTCTTTTCTCCCTTCTTCTCCTTCTCCCTGGGTCTCCCATCCTTTTCCCTGTGTAGTTTCAATGACGGGCAACCAGTTTCGTTGCTCTCTAATCTCTCCTCCCTGTTGCAGTGTTCGTTAGACGCCAACGTGCCCCACCGTCCTTTCCTTTCGGCGTCCCGTGTAAGGTTCAAACTCATCATATCGTTTATCATGTTTTGAATGATAACAATTTCAAGGGTATAAATGAAATACTAAAAATTTCATATATTGTGTATTTCAGGAAATATCATGTCTTATCATCCATACCTGTTATGTGTACTGTCCAAGCAAAAGTGCAAAATCTGCAAGACAGTTCAAACCCTGAAGAGTTGGCCAAAGTCAATTGTCTAGTCACAAGAACGTCTGAGGAAAGAAGACCGTCTAAGGAAAGAAGACAGTCTAAAGCAATAGGACCTTCTAAAGGACCAAAGAAAGTTTATCCAACGGAGCAAGCTGCGAAGTCTACAGATTAAGTGTCATCTTCATATTTGGAAATATCTTAGACTACTTGGTGAAGAAGAGATCAAGGATCAAGCCAAACAGTACAAGCTAAAGCATGAAAGAAATTTCAGTGCATCATCTGAAGCCACTGTGAAATGAGGAAGAAGAAGAAAGAGTGATAAAGCTTGAGCTAGATAGTTCAAGTCATAAGCATGGAAGCACTGCCATGGGATCATCATCGTCAACTGATCAAGCTAGTAGAAATGAAGCCGAAGACAAGTCTCGCCAAATAGTTCAAGTTAAAGCGTGAAAGATATTTCATGGCATCATCACAAACTGTCCGAAGGAAGAGCTAGACTGTTCAGACTACACTATGCAAAGTTTCATTCGTCTGATGACTACCGTCCGATGGGTACTGTCATCATCCTACCGTTCAGGACAACGAACCGGGAAAATTCAAATTGAAAATATCTTCTGATAAAAAAGGGGACTTGTCAAATCAGCTTAGAGAAGAAGCAAAGAAGCTCACGTGATTTCTATCTCTACACACTCTCCAATGCACGAATTACAATATTGTCATAAAAGTACAAAAAGGAAGAGAGAGAAAGTACCACTTTGAGCAAAAAGTCAAGGGGAGCAGATACAAGATATTTAATGCTCAAGAAAAGAGTTGTTGGAACAACGGTTAGAATGTTGAAAGGCTCTCAATGTGCCAACACATCACTATCCACTAGAAGCCTTGAAGATATAAAAGGAAGACTTGAAGACTTGTAAAAGAAAGAGAGTGCGGCACAATGTAGATGGAGAGGAGAAAAGAATGGAGAAATCACTTAGCATTCCAGCCATCCTTCATTTCAAGTGATCTTCATCCTTTGAAGAAAAGCTAAGAGTCAAACAATTATTCTCCTCAACCATGTACTAGAGAACCAAACTTCGAATCTTCTCCAAGTACTTAGCACTCAAAGTATTGAGCTTAAGAGTCATATCTTAGAAAGAGAGCACAGATCCAAAAGAGTCAAATACTCTCTCAAGCCTCTCTAGATCTAGAACACAAAGTTGCCTAAGAGTCAAATCTGTCCAAAACACTTTGTAGTTCATTTGAGCCGAACTGTCTACCTCACTCTTGTAAGAAGAGATCATGTAGAAGAAAAACATCTTGCAAAAGATTGTTTTAGGAGAAGTCCTGATAATACTTTTAAGGAGGCGTCCTGATAATACGTTGGAGGAGATGTCCTTAGAATACATGGTGGGAGAAGTCCCTGAGAATACTTGTTGCGGGAGAAGTCCCTGAGAATACTTGTATTGGAGAAGTCCTTGAAACTTGCTAGTGAAAATCTTGGTGGTGGCCAAGTACTGGACGTAGCCCAATCGTTTAGGGTGAACCAGTATAAATCCCTGTGTGCTGATCGTTCTGTCTTACTTACTGTTTAACTTCCGCTACACCGAACAGTTTACGAAAAGTCATACTTAAACGTTTTCTTAAAAGAACTAATATTCTTTTCATAAAACAAAGTTTTTAAAACGTAAATTTCAAGTACACAATTCAAACCCCCTTTCTTGTGTTACTTATTTGCATCTCATCCCGCACCGCTAGGCTGTCGTCGTCTGTGCCTCTCCTTACCCTTGGATGTGCTCGCTCTTCTCCTATTGCAAACTCTGTCAGATCTATTACTCTTCTTACTCGGTGTGGATACTTGTCACGGTGGTGGCCTTTGACCGTGGAAGGTGAGGACCTAGGGGTCGCTTTTCATGAGCTTTTTCGAGTTGGGTATGCTCGCACTTCTCTTGCATTGGAAAGATTTGATTAGATCAATGATTTTGTTCTTATTTTCTTAGTTTCTACATTTTAGCTAAGATGTTTTGTCTGTCAATATGTGGGACATGATGCTGGAGGATCTTGTGCAACATATGTCCCTGCGCAGTTGTTGTGTGTTGCGTGTTTGTTCTAGAAGCTTTGGATTGATTGGTGCTATCAACAAGCTAGGGTTGTTGAAGAAGCTTCCGCATATATTTCGGGAATTATATCAAGTGTAATCAAACTGTTGAAGAAGATTTGATTTGGTTTAAATTGTAGAAGATTATATTTTTTGTGTTCAAATCTTACTTGATAAAATTTGTTACTGGTTTAAAAGATTTGTTCCAGATTTGTTTTATGAACTCAATATTCGTTCAAGCTCATTGAAGATCAAGGCCTGTAGAAGAACGACTATTTAAGGAGTGTTAACCCTAGTTGTTGGGTGTGTGTTGGGCACCGTATAATTGTGTTTTTAGGGTTGTGTTTTGTGAGTCCTTATTGTTATTTTGTTCACCACTCTACTGCCTCCATTGAAAATCATTATGCATAGAGTTGGTTTGTTTAGTTGAGTAGTAATCTCTTCATCTTTATCTTGTTGTTCATTATTTCAATAACTGTGGCAATGATTGTGAGAGAAAGTGAGAGGGGTCTCATACTTAGGGGGATGGACTAAGTATAAATCACTAGGTAGTATTAGGTAGGAAGACTTTGAACAAGGGGCTTGTTTATCTAAGACTGGGTGTACCAATATTACTAATAGTGGATTTACGTTCTCGGGTGAAAACCCTCTAGATGTAGGTGATGTTGCACCGAATTGAGTTACCAATCCTCTGTGTTCTTTGTTATTGTTTTTCTATTTTTACTGTGTTGTTGTTGTTGTTGCTGTGACTTATCCCGTGCATGTTATTCGCGTGAACCAGAATTTCAAATGGTTCTTTCTTGCTCCCTGTGATGCATTGTCGCGATGGCGGTCCTTAGTCGTGGTAGAGGAGGAAATTGGGGTCGCGTTTGCTGAGCACTTTGGGTTTGGGGAATGTGCCCCGGGTTGGCGACGTTGTTGGGCTCTCCTTCTAGGTCCGACATGGTGGTTTTGAGCATTAGGGTTGTTGTGGGGTGCAATGCGACTGTGGAGGTTGTTGAGGCAACGATTCCCTTCCCACCTCAACGGCTTGTTTCCTATAGGTTTTTGGTTTAATGATTTCCCATGAGTCGCGACAGCGGGTTTGGATGTGTATTGGAAGCTTCGATCACTATATTGTTGGATGGAATTTTTGCAAAATTTGTTCTTGTCTTTTGCTATAAAAAAAACGTGATTTTGGGATGGATTTGGTAAGTAAAACTTTGCTGGAAATTTTTGTGGAATTCCCTACCCTTTGTGTGATGAGCATGTGACTTTTGGGTAAAACTTGGGATTGATTTTGTTGCTGGAATTTTTCCTCGGAATATTGATGATATCTACTTGATTTTTGGAAAGTTGAGAACTTGTTGATGTGGCTAGAGGGTTACAATATTTTGACTAGCCCTTGATGCGGTTGTCATATTTGAATTTGTTGATTGTTGAGAATTGTTAAAATTTGAATTGTTGATATCTTATCTTATTGATTTTGAATTGTTGATATCTTCTCTTGTTAAATTTGAATTGTTGTTGTTTTATCTTTCTTGGAATTGAATTGTGGGTTATCTTATCTCTTGTCCTTAAATTTTGAATTGATGATATGATTGTTCGCTTTGAGTTAACTCTTTCTGTTTTCTACTTCGGTGCCTATCGTCAATTTTTAAACAATGGAGAACCAAGTGGCGAAGCTTGGTCTTTACAAGAACGTTGAGTCTGATACGTGAACTTTTGACGTGGCGATGCCGAAGGTTACATATGGAGGTTCTATTAGGCGACGAGAAGTTTGAGGCGGTGAAGGCGGAGGAGATTTTTGAATTTTGGAAACTTCGTTAACTTAGATATTATTTTGATTTCATCGTTGACTTAGATATTATTTTGATTTTGTCGTTTTCTATTTAATTTTAACTTGGGGTATTATTACGCTATAATAATTGGGTATTATATTGATAAGAGCATAATTGATGCACTTTATATGTGTCTTTCTAAGCTATGACTTAGCCATGTTTTGACCATTAGTGCTTATTTGGATTATTCATGGAAAAATGCTTAATTCTATACTTTTAGTTTCTATGACTCTTTTGCTAGAACAGGTCGAATATGGAGCTAGAGTCATCCGAATGGGGCTTGTAATATATATATATATTTGGAAAGCTATCTCAAAGCCCTACAACTTTCATGTTCAGCCAAATTGCATAACATACCTCTAACTTTGTCATAATGGCCTTACAAAGTTGCTGTCGCTAATCCTACGAGTCTGGAACAGTCTGCACTAAAATGATCATAGCTTAGGCTACAAAACTTCGAATTAAGATACCATTGAAGTCCTGTGAGCTGACTTAAAGAGCTACAACTCTCATGTTTATCCCAATTAAAGATTCGACCTTTTTGAGGGACCCACGAATGTTGAGTGTTCAGCAGCTTAATACTTTATTTGTGCCCGATTTTGTGAAGATTTAGAGAACAAGAAATTGATACTTGGTGGGTAAATTTATCTATTAGTATAAATAAGTGTGTTTTAGGCTCTTGTTAGACCACCTCATCTCTCCCTCTTTTCTACTATGAGTTGCTAAATTCCTTAGTTAGTCTTAGGATTTTTAATATTCTTGTGTTTGCAAACCTGAGGTTCAGTTTTTAATAAATTTCATCTTTCTATTCAAGTCGATCTACGTTCTTAACTCTTGCTTGTATTGAATATTATTTTGGTTTTCAAGATTTTCAAATTCAGAGTAATTACATTTTAATTGTTATTATCCAAGCAGCTGAGTCAGTTAGAGGATTCTTTAACTGATGATGGGACGATGAAGCGATCGTGAATTCGTTCTCTAAGAACGTAGATCTCTAACGCTGATCGCTTGTTAGCTGTGAGGATGCTGTGGGCATAGATAGTTCTTGTACTTTGAAGTGGCAATTGCCAAGCTTCTTAACTTTAACGAATCATATTATGAACGATTGTTTAGTGGAGAATCACGGTTTCCATCTCCCGATTGTAAGTTGAGATTCAACTCAAAGGCTTGTTGAAAGGTTGAATTAATCTTTTGTGATCAGTGAAGGTTTGTTATACTTGAATGTTATAATCAAAGGGCTAACGTTTTCTCTTATATGATAGTTCAATCTTTTATTTTCCTGCTTGATAATCAACCAATCAACCCCTTTTACTTGCTTTTATCTCTAAATTCAGTTTATAATTCACTGTAGTCCTGGTAAGAACGATACTGGTGTTACACCTTGTACTGCACTGATCAGTTTTGTTGCAGGATTACTTTGACACGCACCCGCGAAGGTGCGTTCGTCATATATTTATTGCGATATGATAAGGTTTTTGAAAACTGTTGTTCTTGTGGTTGTCTTGAATTTTGTCAAAAACAACATGACGTCGAAGCAAATGTTGTGCCATCTGCCCACGTGTAACACAAGACATTAGTCCCTTACTTGGAGTGCTTATGTGTGCCCTGAAAAATCTTGTTAAGATTTGTTTTGTGGTTACTTGCGGTTCAAGTAGTTGTACCATGATTGCATTTAATGTGGGCTGTATATTTGTTGAGACAAACTCTGATTGAAGATTTGTTTCTATTGTTTTAATGGTGGATTGATTTGTAACGCAATTAAATCTGTGGAAGATTGCATTTGGATTTGTTGCTGTTGGACTATTTTCTTCAGCCTCTGCAAACTCTAGTGCCGCTGCTAAAGTATATAAATATGAAGACCTAAAACCTGAAGACTGACTGAAGTATAGAGAGAAAAGATCAAGTGTTTTAGGATTGTTATTGGTCTTAGTCCGTGTTTCGTTGTGAACAAACCTTGCTCACTGATTCTATAAAACAATGTTGTGTTCTGTGTTGTTGAGTGTTAAAACTTTGATCGTTGTTTGTCTTTACCAATCACTGTGGCAGTGATTGAGAGAAAGTGAGAGGGGCTCTCATACTTAGGGGGAAATACTAAGTAGAAATACACTGGGTAGATTAGGAAGAGAACTATGAGCTGTGGTGTTCATGAGTATCTGTAGTTCCTATATCTTGAGATAGTGGATTTCCTTTCTTTGGGTGAAAACTCTCAAACGTAGGTGAAGTTTCACCGAACTAGGTTAACAACTCTTGTGTTGTGTTTTATGCTTTTAAGTTTTTTGTTGTTGTTTACTGTTAATCGATTATCGTGCCTGTTGTTCCAGAATTGCGTAGGACATCAACTGTAAGGGAACTAGAATTTCAAAAACATTTAAAATTGAATTGTTTTTATCAAGTGAAGGTTAACAAATAAGTTGAATCTTGGGTTGTTCTGTCTAAGGAAAGTAAATTTTTAAGATGTACCTCACTTTCTTGGGAACTTCTCAAATCTATTGCTTGGGTGACAATGAACTTTTTTCGAAATTTATATTACCTTTTTGAAAAAATATTCGAGTTGGTCCCTAGACTTGTTAGGTTACTAATGTGATCCCTAATTTAGAAATTGGGGAGTTACATCCTTGGTCTCAACTCTATGGTGTTTTGTTAGTTTCTTGTTGTTAGGTCTTTGGTTTGGACGCTTGGGGTGGTTCTTGTTCTGGTAAGTTTTGTGCAATTGATAAGTTTCGTTTGATTTGTCGCATGTTCTTCGATTGCAAATGAAGACTTTCCCAAGGTGGCGTAGAATGAGGTTGTTTGTTGGGCGTTAGAGCATGCTTGCGTGCTTGTGGGGTTTGTGTTTGAGGTTTTTGGTTGGGCTTTACTTGTGGGGTTCTTTACGAGGTTTTTGGGTGGTGTATGCTGTAGTGGTTAAGTTTTTGCTAGCTTTTTGTTGACTTAGTTACTGTACCTATTGTTAAGAGATGATATTTCTCAGGGTTAATCATCAAATTGGTCCTTGTCTTTGTAAGGTCGTTTGAGTTTGATCCCTTGCCGAAAAATATTATGATTCTTGTCCCCATGATTGCAGCAAGTTTGCATTTAGTCCTCGCTGGAGGGTGGAGCTCCAACGAGTGTGCTGAGTGGCAGGCGAACGCTTAGAGCATCTCCAATGCAAGGTTCTTAGTTCTTATTTCTGAGCTAAGAACTAAGAACTGAGTTCTTCACCATTGGAGGGAGCTAATGTGGAGTTCTTAGTTCTTAAAAATAAGAACTAGTTCTTATATAAGGAGTTTTACTTTTTGAGTTCTTAGCATAAAAAAATAATTTTTTTTCTTTCATTCATCAATTGATTTAATTTAAGTATTGAATTAGCATTTAAATTTAAAGCAAAATTATATGAAAATAAAAACTATTAGTAATATAATGGTATTGTGGGACCAGATGAATAGTACTAAGAACTAAGAACTGATGGTTGGAGCAAAATCTGCAAAGAGTTTCTTAAGCACATGTGACAGTACGAGCCCACATGAATATTGCTTAGTTCAGTTAAGAGCATCTACATCCATCATACTGACTAAAATATCTACACTTCATTTTTTACAATTCTCCATAATGCCACATCATCTACATTTACTAACTTTTTACTCAAACCCAGCAACTCTATAGTGGATCCCACCATCAACATCACATTTGTATATTTTACTATTTATCTCCATTTTAATTTAATTATATTAATTGTAAGTGCTTGTAATAAATACAAGCTCACTTTTCAAGTCTAGTGTAGAGTATCTATTCCCACATACTCATCTTTGCCATGTTGGAATTGAATATGTACTCCAATGGTAATAGATACTCATATGAGTATGTATTTAACATTAGATACGACAATTGGAGATGCTCTAAGAACCTAGCCCCTCCTCTCTTGCTGGCATAGAAAATAACTTATTAAAGCATTTAACTTTTTCATGTTCAAAAAATGACACGTTCTGTTTCTCCTCTTTCCCAAAACTCTGCTAGGGTTTCAGACCCTTCTCCTAGCTTGCAACGGCTAGAGCCCTCGTCCGGCGGCGGCCTAGCTCGGGCAGATGATGTGGGTGACGACGACGAGTCGGCGGGGGAGAGTGACAACGCTGATCGAGGTTCCGACAGAGGAGGCTTGGTGAAATCGTGCTTTACCTTGTTCATCGACGGGATCCCGGAGGTGGCTGACTACTTCTTGATTTGCGGTCTTTTTGGTCAGGTGGGGAGCTTGGGTAAGTCTTTGTGCAGCGCCGACGAAGGATGGGGAGGGCTTCCCGATTCAGGTTTGTGAGATACCCGTCGTTGGAGCTCACCTCACTCGCTATCCATAAGTTCAATGGAGCTTTGCTGGGAGGCTCGACTCTTACGGTTGCCTTGGCCAGGTATCCTAGAGCCTTGGGGTCAAGGCAGAGTCACGTTATAGGTTTTTCCCCTGAAGAGGTTGGCTCCGGTGAGAGAGCAGCGAAGCTACGCCGGGTCGAGACCTTTACAGAGGAGGAAATGCTTTCTGGGCTTTTTCGTGCTCCTCCCTGCTTCTGCTGCCCGCCAGAGCTTCTTTTCCCTAAGACTATTGACTCTAGTTGTAGGGGCGGCGTGCTTCCTCTATGGTGGAAGAGGGGAGGTTTTCAATTGAGGCCCTTTTTCCCGAGTTGGACACCTCAGGCGCTGCTGCAAAGGTTGTTTTAGGGATACCTTGCTCATCCTCTTCTCTGGCCCGCGATGGAGATGGCGTGGGCTTGGTGGCTGTGGAGGAGCCTGCGCCGGAAGAGAGGAAAACCAGTGGTTCGAGGAGCTCCTACGGATGAGGTCGCCATGAGTCAGAAGATCCAAGATGAGGTCGCCGTGAGTCCGACAATCCAGGCTTCGCCCGACTCGTCTCTGATTCTTCCCCAAGCACGTGGTGTCGTTGGGGCTTTGACGAGAGCTCGTAGGGATTTTTTGATAGCCAAACAGGTTGGAGTTGTCGCCATTGGTTATGAGGAAGAAGTCATTCAGAGATTTTCTGATCCTCTCCTAGCTAACCATCCGCGGCTCGTTGGAGTCCTTTAGCTGTTGAGGGATTGGCGTGGTTTCTTTGGTGTTTTTCTAGGCGTTGCATTTGGGTTGTTCTGCTCTGGTTTAGTTTTCCTATAGGCTTTTCCTCTCTTTTTGGTTTGGGTTTCTTTTGCTGGGTTTTTAGCCGGTTTAGGTCTTTCAGGTTTTTTGTTGAGCGCTATGGGTCTTTTATGCGGTTTTCTGTGGTCTTGTTGTTATCGCCGACGCTGGTTGATTGTAATCTCTGCTTGAGTTTCTTGCTCTCAAGCCTTTAGCTAGTAAATCTTTATCTTTCTAAAACAAAAGGAACTTAGCATTGAAAATTCTCTTATGTGACGTTATTCACCTCAGTTTAATTAACTTTTAAATGACACATATTAATTTATAGTTAAAAAAATTTGAATCATCGAAAAATTAAAATCAATTAACAATATAAAATGTAAAAAGAAAATTAATCCCTCAATTCTAAAATATCATCCCCAAATTAACAAAAAAAAACCCTTAATTACCCACTCTATCACAAACACCACCTGCTGTCAATTTTTCATACGCATGAGCACCATCCATGGAACTATCCAGTGGATCACCTTGCCAATAATTATGTACAATTCATTCAAATTTATGATAATTCTCTCTTAAGAAGTCGAGCATCATGACCCAGATTTGTATTAAAAACACCAACACAAACCTAAAAAACCAACCCCTGTAACACTCAAATTGTTCATATCTGGTCTTCAAGCTCTCAAACAAGCTTCCATATCCCACATTGTTCTTCTTCATCCCTTTAAAGCCTCTGAACCAGAACCAAAGCCTGAAATCTCACCCCAAACAAAAACACAAACACTTGAACACATAAAATCCAAAAATCAAAGCCAACTGTAGATCCTCGCCGCGTCGGTCTCAAAAGAGATGGTGTTGCATCTCCTTCAAACCCCCTCCATCATCCTCAAGCTCCCCCTCTCCACCAACCACCTCCTTCGCGATTCATAGCAACGGGAACATACAGGGACCTCGATCCGCACCAGGTCTACCCTTCTTCCTTTCGTTTCTCTTCTTCCATGTTTCTGACCTTGATTTGCACTATCCACACCATCTCCTTCATTTCTTTTCTTCCATGTTTATGATTTGATGGGGTTTCAGAGGTTGGGTTTGGGAGCGTGAAGGAGGAAGGGTCGGGTTGATGTTGTTGGGTTTTCTGTTTCTTTTTCTTGCTGGATTTTTTCAGGTGAGTTTAAAAGATGAAGATGAATATGAATATGAATGGTTGGTGGGATGGTCAGATACTTCCCAAACTCGATTTTTGGCAAACCACCTCCTCAGGCGTGGACGGTTTGGTGACGCTTATGATTATTAGTCGCCCATTTTGTCGGGTTGTATATTTATTAAGCCATTGTTGGCACTTAATTTTATTAGTTGTCCCCTTGCGGCGGGTTGTATGTTTATGACGCCATGTTGGCGACCTATATGCTTTATAATGACTTATATGCTTTGTAACACCCCGATTTCCAGGTGTCACTTTAGTAACCAAAAATAGACTTTACGCTGAAAACAGGTAATTTTTTCGTTTGATACCTTTTAAATCAAGCAATAGAAAATAAAGACAAAACCCAACCAACACACAAATATTTACACATGTACAGCCTCAGCTGCACTCCCATGTCACGCGCACTCGCAGTGACTCCAAAGTAGTGTGCCCGTAGGCAAATAGTTACAGATCCAGAAGTGTGAGTGAAAAGGTTATAATTACAATCCACTGGGAGAAAGTCGGCCTCAAAATGGCCTAAGCAAAGACCCCTATAGTCCGACTGACTCACTGTGATCCCTCAATAAGAGAACCACACAAAAGCCATGCGTCGGGAACCTACCCCGTCCCAAAAGCAAAACGAATCAGAGCTCTACACAAATATGACGCCTGCCTAACTCTACCAACCCATAACTGCTCACACATCCGAGTCCTCGGCGAACTGAAGACGGCAAGTTGAAGCTCAGCTCCATGCGTCGTAGAACTTCTTTCGTCAGATGTTCACACTCGTCAGTCCGGTCCTCCATGACCCTTCCCCGGTACGTCGCTCGATGACCCACAACATCGACCACCCAAGCGGTGGGGGCATCCCGATCCACAAGCTCATATCTGATCCCCCCCGAGGGAGAGACCATCGAACACCAGTCGGCCATCGACATCTGGCAGCAGGCCGACCGCCCAAACACAAACATACAAACAAAGCCAAGGCGCTAGGGTCAACTCACAGCAATAAGTAGATATACACTCAACATGTGATATGGGGTATAGATATATGTTGATATATATACATATAAACAATCCTAGCATGTTATGGCTCTAACATTGCTTCAATAAACAAACAACACACAATCTCAGTCAGCATGAATGTATGCGTGAAATGCACAATATGTATCCGGATTTGTGACGCGTTCCCGTTCGCCACAAGTGAAGCATTTTCACTATGGATGGACCATTCCCGTTATCCATCCTGGATGAAATCCATCCTGGATGAACCATTCCCGTTATTCATCCTTGGTGAACCATTCCCGTTATTCACCGAATGATGAACCATTCCCGTTATTCATCATTAATGCAAGGTGAACCATTCCCGTTATTCACCATGATATGCACAGGTGAACCATTCCCGTTATTCACCCGATTGAATGCAACGTGGTTAGCCAAACAACGAATCGTCCTTACCACGAAAGTGTTTAGCTCACAACCCAATCTCAACAAACCCATGAGTTAGTGTCGGTCAATACAACACAACTCGGAGTAAGTGTCGGTCAATACAACACAACTCCATCCACAGAATACACAAGGGTCTAGTGTCGGTCAATACAACACAGCCCAAACAACAAGAGCACTAGGTGTCGGTCAATACAACACGGCTCCACAACAATCCCCAAGAGTACTAGAGTACTCGGTGACTTTCAATCATCACCATAGCTCACCTTAGTGGCTTCCCCCAATTCCGATAACTCTCCAAACCCACAACAAAGTCGACTTTTCCCCGTCTTTCGTAAATATTTTCCCCTTCAGTTCTCCTATGCTTAAACGTTAATAAAAATTGTTTCAATTCGAATTAGTCAAGTTATGAGTTTATTTCTCAAAGTCTAAGTTTCCCAAGTCTTTAGTTTTTCAAAGCTCTATCATTCTAAGTTTTCAAAGATCAACCACCCAAAATACATTTCCCGGGGAAAGTCTAAGAATTCCAACATATGGCTAAGTCTCAAACCCCACATTTGGACTTGCCTAGGGTTGTTCATCCAACCCGAAATATCAAAGATCACCAGATCAATGAATCTCCACTCCGAAATTGCGTCAAAACGCTCAATCCAACAAAAGCACAACATCACAAGTATGGAAAAGCATCATAACATCAACTCATCATCAAAAACAACATCAGATAAAACATAAGTCGAATTTATCGACGCCTATCATGCAGTCATAGCTAATATATAGTAAGTTGCCCTAACCTCGAGCTGATCCAGCTTCGCAAATCAAATCTCCTTCACAGGAATGCCTTGAAACTTCCAAAGTTCCTTCAACTGAACCTCGGAGGAAAAACAAAGCAGAATCCACACAAAATCGATTAGTTCGATCGCAATACAATACATAAACGATAGACAAAGCATCAAAGCTTCAGAATACGACAAACGGGTACGAAAGGACAAGTTTTCGAAAACGAAAAACTCCCCTCCCCTTAGGAAAAACCCACGGCCATAAGGAGAAAAGGGCTTCGGCTCTTTTTCTTCGATCAAATCAGTTTACAAGGTAGTTTTAGGGTAAAACTAAGGCAAAGAAACTGTCAGAACAATTTTCGGACAATCGGGCCGAAATACGACTACGCAGGGGCATTTTGGTCCAAAATAAAGGCTCAAAACTTCAAAGTTATCAGTTCTGAAAACAAATTTGACAGCAACGATCCTCATGATATCCGTGACAACAAATCCTAAAGGCACGAAGTCAGATTAAGTCTTTTCGACAATAAAGTTTCGAAATGTGAGACAAAAAGAGTTTTGAGTCAATTTTTCAGATCCTGGACAACTGAATCGCAATCAGAGTTTACTGACAGAGGTTTTAGACTCAGGGGAACATAAGGAACATAACCCAAGCGAGAAATCAGAGAAATCGGACAATTTTAGAAAAAGCTCAAAACTTAGAGCACAGAAACGACTTCAGAAACTCAGCAGAAACAGAAATCAGAGGCAGGATTCATGATAGTTACCTCGATACCTAGAAGTAGGGACGAACTGCACGAAGATTGGTCAAGTTTTCGCGGAAATCCCCTCCCCCCTTGCTCTCCACGAAATCAGCCACAAATGGAAAGAAAATGAGAGGATTTTGCTTTTTCGCGCTATTTATAGGCGGGTGAAATCGCGGGAAAATGAAAATTTCGCGATTCCGATTTTTGCAGCACGATCACCGAGAAATTCTAAGAGAGATTCTGGCGTCGGAATTCCAGAACTCAAAACAAATATCTAGGATTTGGGAAAAACGATATCGAAAAATTCAAAAGCGGTGTCGGTTAATCTGCCCCGAAAAACTACTTTTTGCTGTGATGCTCAAACGACAAAACTTCCAACTGAAGAAAGATTGGAAACGTCGAAACAAGTCTGGCAACGCGGACGGAATCTTCGTTAGAAGTCCCGAATAGAAAAAGTATTCATCCATTGCTCGAAAATAGGGTTTCGAAGCAAAGAAATTAGCGTCGGCGGACATCCGAAAAGTGAAACCTATCGTGCGTACAGTCCAGAGTTCCGAAATGAAACGCTGGTCGATGGAAAAATAAAAAGAATCTTTAAATTTTCCGAGAGTTCGAAATCTCACTCAAAACGTTGCTTTAAGAGCGAAATAGCCTATTCTGGACACGCTTGCCATAAGGCAGGTGTGCAGACGACTCGCACTAACTCCGAAAACAGCTACGCAACATTCCTCAAGCAATTCCTGAACTTTCTTCTTCATTAATCTTTCTCAAATGTCAAACTCCTGTCACGCTTACACTATTTCTACGTGTGAGTCGGAAACTTAACTTGTTCTGAAAATCCAGGTCTTACAATACTCCCCTCCAAAAAGAAAGTTTCGTCCTCGAAACTCAGAGCTCTGCAAAAAGTTCGGAATACAGTTCCTTGATCTTATCTTCCAATTCCCATGTAGTAGTGCCTGTGTCATTGTTCCTCAAAATCTTTACTTAAGCAATCTGCCTTCCCCTTAACTGTTTCACTCTTCTATCCCCACTGCTAACTATCGGCGTCTCAAAAGACAAAACATCATTCAACCTCATGTCGTCTGACTCGATTACTTGCGTCGGACCTCTGCTTGAAATGATACCGGTTGGCATTCCGTGCAGTCGCACAACCTTAGCCACTTACTTCTTTACTTTCGGTCGTCCGGAATTCTTCTTAAACTCAGTGCCTCTCTGTCATCTCAAAGTAGATACTCAACTTGTCCTCGTGATCTTCATCTACAGTCCATCACTTGTTCGTTCGATAACTCTTAGACGAAACATTGCGTTGGAATCTAATAGTCCATTAACGTCACATCCAACTTCGTAACTATCATCACTCGCACAATGAAATCAATCTCCTACTTAGTCACCATTCGAATTAAAAATCGACTTATGTCCTTATTTCTTGTCCTTCACTAATCTTATCCCTTTCAACATCAAGTTACCAACAACTTATAAGATAATCCTCTTCTTAATATCTAACAATCCATTATTATCGTCTTCTTCCTTAGAACTTCCCTCACTCAAACCTATTTACACTTACTGAAATCCCTAACACTTCGCATAAATCGAGACTTATCCTCTAGTAGATTACATCATAACTATACCTCAAGGGACTTAACTAGCCATCTTATCATCCGATCCTTCAACATTCTGAGATTTAACTCTATCGTAACCGCTAACACCACTAAATCTCGTATGTGTACATGAATCTCAACTCACTAGGTCAACCTTAGCCCTAGGATTCTCATTCAACCTTAGTAAAATTCACTTGTTAACCGTAATATGCATCATCAAAATCCATAACAAAGTTTCATCCACTCTTAAGCTCTAAGAAACTTGTCCAAACATAACAACTTCAAGTATTCATCTTAACACCAACACCCTCCTTTTGGGACTCAACCACCATCTCGTCAATCAACTTCTTAATCTCTCAATCAAATTCTGACAAACTTCGAGTCCTACACCTTAGACAGACATTCATAGATTTAAAACCTACACCTTCACCAAGTTTGGTCCTCTAATAACATTTAATCCTTCAATACTTCTTAAATGAATATCCGTTCCTTAAAACTATAACTCCTTCACTTACCCAAACGACCTGATAAGTGTCGTCATGCTTCCACACTCACCACTTGATCCTGCTATCCATAATCATAACTTATTATGCTAACATCATTCAAATCTTATCACATGGTCATGATGTCCGCAACCTCATAATCAACATCAATCGATCACCAACCTTAACACTCCACACAACCCAGAATTCCCTTACTTCAAGATCTCTCTTATACTACACCTCAATGGTCTTAACCCGAAACTCACCTTCAGGTCTTCAATCTTCTAAGATTCAACTCCTATTGTCACACCTACAACCATAAGATCTCCTACTCGTACGTGATTCTCGGCTCTCAAGATTCAATCTTAACCCTAAGATTTCAATCCAACTTAGTAAATCTCACTTAGTAATCTCAGCATATTACCTTGGAATCCATATCACCAACCTCAAGTATTCAACTTATGCTAAAACTTTCTTTCTCCAACTTAATCATTAATTCAACACTTTTCAAGCGAAAATTCATCTCTTAAGACTATAATGTCTCCACATATTAATCCAACGCTTAGCAAAACTTATTCCTCGAACTCGACTATAACAATCTAGTTCAGAGTTAATTCTTCTCAATCTCGCTACCATCAAACAATCATCTATAACCGGATATTAAATCCAACCTATCTAATCTCTAATAATCCCACGTCAGAAATCACATAACCTATGACTTCATAACTTCCGAGAAAATACTTAAAGATTTTCCAACATCAATTCTATTGGCTTAGTCTACCTCTACTTGGAGTAATCACACGAACTAACCAATCAATGTCTATACGAAAATCATCAACTTCCAAAGGTTCAAATCTTAATCTTGTACAATCAAATGCTTAACACGAACTTTCCTCCCAAATCCGACTAATCCTCAATCAATTCAAATTCATCTTACCCGTCCTTCTATCAAAGTCCATAACCAGCTGTGATTCCGAATATCACCCCCTCAATATTAGGTTGATCAGGCCTAATACATCGAAGGTGGAAATTTAGAAAAACCCACTGGAACAGACAATGAGATCCTAACATCCAGTAACCACAATTATCCTGATATCAAGTTCCTAACGATTCCGCTACGGAACCACACACCCTCAGTCCATGTAAAAGATTAATCCTTCCTCGTCAATTGAGTCAAAGGTCCAACAATCTTGGCAAATCCCTCAATGAAGCGTCTATAATATCCAGCTAAATCCACAGAACTTCTGATCTCTGTCACCATCTTCGGTTGCTCCCAAGCCAAAACAGTCTCCACTTTCGCCGGATCCACAGCTATGCCCTCCTTCGAGATAGCATGGCCTAAGAAATTGACTTCCTCCAACCAGAATTCACACTTGGAAGGGTTCTCATACAGCTTTTTCTCTCTCAACAATTGTAAAACTTGGCGCAAATGTCCTTCATGTTTATTCGCGTCCTTCGAATAGATCAATATGTCCTCAATAAACACCACCACACGCCGATCTAAGAACTCCTGAAAGATGCGGTTCATGTAATCCATGAAAACAGCAGGTACATTCGTCACTCCAAACGGCATCACTAGGTACTCGTAGTGTCCTTAACGTGTCCTGAAAGCAGTCTTCGGTATATCCTCAATCTTCACTCTGATCCGACGATAGCCTGACCTCAAATCTATCTTGGAAAATACGGTAGCCCCTCGTAGTTGGTCCATCAAATCATCTATCCTCGGCAACGGGTATCTGTTCTTGATCGTTGCCTTGTTCAATTGTCGATAATCCACCCACGATCTCGACCTTCCGTCCTTCTTCTTGACTAAAAGCACTGGCGCTCCCCATGGTGAAACACTCGGTCGAATGAATCCCTTTTGCCGAAAGATCCTCTAACGAATCCGCTTCAAAACTAAACGCCCTAAAATCCTACGATTCGTACCCATAAGGAATTTCCCTGAGATCCTAGCTTCCTTATCAACGCCTCGGTAAAACAACTCCCTAGCTCCGCGTGCTATTCTAGATCTCGTGTAACCTCTATAGTTAAATCACGAGCAACTTCGAATAAGGTCCTACTAGGGATAATAATCATAGGATCATAGTCTAAGTAGTAAATACAAGTTAGGCGCGTCACACTCGCTTGAATATAAAAGAGTAAGTTATTCTAGAATACGAGAACAGTTAAAATATTACCATCGTTCCCACGTTCTTCCTCGTTCGACTCCTCAACTCTTGCTCCTCCCTTGATATGAATCCTTTCCTCTGTAGCAAGTTGTTTTCCTTTCCCAACATTCCCTGATGATTCGCCCCTGAGTGCCTTGCAATCTTGGGAGAAATGTCCCGGTTGGTTGCAATTGAAGCATAGACTTTCTTTGGTCTTGCAGTTCACAGCTAGATGCCCCTCTCGGTTACACTTGAAGCATCTCCGTCCAATCACTGAGCATTTGTTAGCAAAATGCCCAAACTTTCTGCAACGAGTACATGTCACTCCTTTGTCACCAACTGGCTTCCCCCCCAGTATCAGCAGTCGTCGGTTTGTACTCTCTTGAGATAAGATTTCTTCCCTCGGAACGCTGATATGGTCCCCACTTATGGTAACTCTTCCTTCCGTTGTAGCCTTGGGAACCTGACCTCATTGGTCCCCCAGCTCCAATTCGGTTCATTCCTCTTTATTGATACATTGCTGTCGCCATCAGTCGTTGATGATGCTCACGTGTAGCCTCCGCCATCCGGTTAAGATCCACCATCCTATATCCCATCGAACGTCCGATTAGTACTAACCATACGGTAGCACTAGACAAACCACTCAATCCGATTGAGTAGTAACGCAAGCAATTAGAGCGAAAATCGCTCTGCAGACAATCAATTTTCACTCTTTGCAGAGTCACACAACCTAGCACAGAAGACCTATTCCCCAAAGACTCCCGAAAGACTCGACTAAGCTCTGATACCACAATGTAACACCCCGATTTCCAGGTGTCACTTTAGTAACCAAAAATAGACTTTACGCTGAAAACAGGTAATTTTTTCGTTTGATACCTTTTAAATCAAGCAATAGAAAATAAAGACAAAACCCAACCAACACACAAATATTTACACATGTACAGCCTCAGCTGCACTCCCATGTCACGCGCACTCGCAGTGACTCCAAAGTAGTGTGCCCGTAGGCAAATAGTTACAGATCCAGAAGTGTGAGTGAAAAGGTTATAATTACAATCCACTGGGAGAAAGTCGGCCTCAAAATGGCCTAAGCAAAGACCCCTATAGTCCGACTGACTCACTGTGATCCCTCAATAAGAGAACCACACAAAAGCCATGCGTCGGGAACCTACCCCGTCCCAAAAGCAAAACGAATCAGAGCTCTACACAAATATGACGCCTGCCTAACTCTACCAACCCATAACTGCTCACACATCCGAGTCCTCGGCGAACTGAAGACGGCAAGTTGAAGCTCAGCTCCATGCGTCGTAGAACTTCTTTCGTCAGATGTTCACACTCGTCAGTCCGGTCCTCCATGACCCTTCCCCGGTACGTCGCTCGATGACCCACAACATCGACCACCCAAGCGGTGGGGGCATCCCGATCCACAAGCTCATATCTGATCCCCCCCGAGGGAGAGACATCGAACACCAGTCGGCCATCGACATCTGGCAGCAGGCCGACCGCCCAAACACAAACATACAAACAAAGCCAAGGCGCTAGGGTCAACTCACAGCAATAAGTAGATATACACTCAACATGTGATATGGGGTATAGATATATGTTGATATATATACATATAAACAATCCTAGCATGTTATGGCTCTAACATTGCTTCAATAAACAAACAACACACAATCTCAGTCAGCATGAATGTATGCGTGAAATGCACAATATGTATCCGGATTTGTGACGCGTTCCCGTTCGCCACAAGTGAAGCATTTTCACTATGGATGGACCATTCCCGTTATCCATCCTGGATGAAATCCATCCTGGATGAACCATTCCCGGTTATTCCATCCCTTGGTGAACCATTCCCGTATTCACCGAAT